>NC_030434.2:9386437-9451437 GCF_001660625.3 Ictalurus punctatus | reverse complement strand
ATAATAAAGAAAGGGAGCCAGGCACGGCTCGGCACAGTGCAAACAAGGCGGGCTTTGTGCATGCGTAGTGAAGCGATTGTGCTCTGCAGCGAGGGCGAAAGACAACATGACTACTCCGGCCCACTACTACGAGCCCCCTTCTCTTTGTACAGTGCTCAGTGAGCGGCAAAATGCAGCGTTGTGGAAGAACAAGAGCACAGAGCAGCAGTGCAGCTCCACAGTATTTCGGTCGGAGTGACGCAAAAGCCTGAGCTGAAGAACAAACGAATGACACCGTAGAAATATTTTAACGTGCAGTCACATCACAGAATGCAGCTGAAGGAGCAGTATAAACCTCGGGGATATTTGGGGCTTCTGGGTCTGGGCCATTGGTCTTCCTTTATTCAAAAGTTTAACAACCAGATAAAGAAAGAGAGAGAAAAAAAAAAAAACATTTTCATGTTTAAACCTAATGTGCTTTACCTGGGGCGGCTGTGGATCAGGTGGTAGAGCGGGTCGTCCACTAATCGTAGGGTTGGCGGTTCGATTCCCGGCCCACGTGACTCTACATACTGAAGTGTCCTTGGGCGAGACACTGAACCCCAAGTTGCTCCCCATGGCAAGTTAGCGCCTTGCATGGCAGCTCTGCAACCATCGGTATGCGAGTGTGTGCGAGTGCGTGAATGAGACACAGTGTAAAGCGCTTTGGATAAAAGCGCTATATAAGTGCAGACCTTTACACTATAACTATAGCCTGAGCTACATGTTGCGAATGCTTAAGCCTGCTGTAGAACCAATCACGAGAACCGATACTTCGGTACCAGCATTGTTAAAACGTGCTAAAGAATGTACCGAGGTTGCAATTCCTCCGGAACTGAAGGGGGCAGCAAATACGCACAAGGGTTTTAGTCGGTCCACAAGTGGTGAAGAAGAACAACGCCTACAAGCACCCGGGGAAAAACTACAGAAGATTAGCTTAGCTTAACAAGTTGAAGTGGTTTAGGACTGCACCTTAGCACTTATTAGTCAGTGTCAGACAGTGTTTGATAACTAAAATATCCCCCTCCCTCCCTCTCTCTCTGCCAGTATCAGCCAGAGGGGAATGTCCTCCAGGAGGTTTTCATTTTATTTAAAAACAAAAAAAACAAAAACAAATTTCTTTCTTCTTTTTTTTTTTTTAAAACCACTCCGCAGTATCGACTTTGGTATCGAGTATCGTGTACTTTTGGTGGTATCGGTACCGACTACTAGATTTTTGGTATCGTGACATCCCTAGCCTGCTGCACCACACACACACCACCAGGATGTCAGTAGACTGCTTTTGACGAAACACTAACGAGAGCGCTGCAGAATAAAGTGAAGCACAAAGCATTCATATCATTCTCCTGCTACTACATGTCCTCACCTCGTATGCACATACTGCTAGAGTAAAAAAGTACAGAGTGGTTATTTGAGTCTCCGTAGCCTTCCTGCCAGCTTCGACCAGTCTGGCCATTCTTCTCTCTCATCAACTAGGAAATCCCACTGGGTGGATGTTTTTTTTGTACCGTTTATTATCCTCTATACCACACCCTTGCACACGTCACACATTAGAAGTCTCTGTACTGTCGATATTACCAACAGCGCCGAGACCCGAGACCGTGATACGCTCAGAACTGTAATACTGGCTTACGACATGAATCTCTTATACTGTTTCACACCTTTTGACAAATCCCAGAGAGGCTGTGAAAGAGTGTTACGGTTGGTTAGGCATCGCTACAAAACTCATGCGTGAGATTAGTCGTTTTTATTTATTTATTTATTTGTTCGGAGAACGTTCTGCGGCCCTTGAGCAACAACCACGTCAAAACACACATCGCCACTATTCTGCATTATTCACTGTGACCGCTGACTACACATGTTGAACACGACCATGCACACACAGCTCGAACGCGATGATTTTACAAAAGGGAAAAGGAAAAAAAATAAATAAATTTTTTTGAATTTTTTGAATTTTTTAAAACGACCCAAACGCACCCTCGTAGCGATAACAGACGCGTTTGTCCGAAACGAACGGGTAACATCGTGTTCTGAATATTCATTATACGTTTCTGGATTCCGATGACTAAATGTTTGCGAGGAATGAATCACGGCTGAGGAATGGGAAATGGATGGAGTAAGAGGGATAAACAAATACTTAGATGAATGGGGGGGGAAAAAAAGGTGAGTTTCACTGCTAAAAACAAAAGCAACAGCGGTCCCGGTCCACAGCACTAATGCTCACAAAACCGCATTACACCCGGATTTAATGAGACGGATATGAAACAGATGAACAAAACCCACTAATTGCAATTTTCGGCATTAATTCAGAATAAATCTGCTATGGCCAGCATACTACATGAACTATTTAATTAGAAAAAGGCTTGAGGGAATAAATCCTCCTAATAAATCCTCCTACTGTTCACCCTCTGTCTTTCCCTCTCTGTGTGCGGCCGCGCGTGTGTGTGTGTGTGTGTGCGCTCGGGTTAAACCTGGATTACTGTATGGATTGCCTTAACCTCTTGAACCCGCAATCTGGAATGAACGGACCACTTTTATAACTGATCGGACGGACGGATCTCCCGAGTTGTTCGGACAAACTGCTTTTACAACGGAATTCAATTAGGAAGCGACAGTCATTCTACCACGATTCAAGGGGGTCGATTCAGATCGGGTGCTTGTTGCAGGTCTCAAATTTGCCCATTCTTTCTGTATTTGTTGCTTGTGACCTAAACACCAGTGTCTGTAAAGTATTTTGGCTGAATTCTGCCAAAACATTTTAAAACTCCCATGAAAAATCGAATATTTTAAACGACGACAATACTAATACAAGTCTGAGCTGGGAAGTCATGTTTAGAATATCTGCAGAAATATTATTCCTAGCCGTAAGAGATTTGGCAGACATAAAGAAAAGCGTGTTTTCTATCGGTCTAAACGCTCACAATTCACCAAAAACGGACTTTTTCCCCCGTTGTGGGCCATCAAAATGGGAAAAAGTGCTAAATTTCTTTACTGGGGCTTTAAAGACTGCAGTTTAACAGACGGAGATGATAAAAGTCATGGTTATATTTCACTGGCTGTGTCACAACCAATACAATTCAAGATATTGACAAGATTACAAGCCAAATGAATTTTTTATTTTTTTGGAAATTGCGCTATTTTGACAATGTCCGCATCTTGACTCGGGAACCATCGAGAAGAACCGAGAAAAACTGTGTGAAATACGTTTAAAGTTACGTTCCGAGTTCCGTGTTGTTTTTATGTTCAAATCCATCCAGATACGAGCCTTATTTCTGCTTATTCCACCACACAGATCAACCAGAACATTAAAAACCACTTGCATGACATTGATTAGCGCTGTTGTGCGGGCAAAACCGCTCTGACCCGTCGAGGCATGGACTTCACAAGCCCTCTGAAGATGTGCTTTTGTATCCGTCAGCAAGCAGTTCAAGTTCTGACTCGAAGTAGTGCGTGCTTAGTGGCTGTACACAGAAGTGTGCTACAGTGCCAACCGGCTTATCTTATCAGGCAAGATACCACACACAATTACAAGCATGAATTTCAATCAAAAAATAACTAAATCAATGTTCGGGCTTATCTTCAACCAAAAAATAAATAAAAAGACAGAGAGTGTATAAAAGCCTGCCTGGGAAGCCAATCCCTACTCCGAATCGAGTACAAATTACCAATCACGGCTGCTTTACCACACTTACCTCCCATAGGCACTCTCATGAGAAGATGGCAGTAGACGTTGGACAAGAAGACTACCACAGACATCAGACTAGCCTTTGAAAATCAGTGGCAATCATAAACACTCCACATGGCACATACCAGCAGTATTATTCCCGAAAGTTTCCGAACAGCCCTAATACATACACTCACTGTCCGCTTTTTCTTTTTTTTTCTTTTTATTAACACCTGTACACCTACACATTCAAGCGGTTATCTAAACCAGCCAATCATGTGGCAGCTGCGCAATGCAACAGATCATGCAGATCAAACACTTCAGGTAACGTTCACATCTCACCAAATTCCAAGAGACTTAAAATAATTTTTCTGAAGATATCCAATCCTAAATATGACTTCCCAGATAAGACGTGAAGACCTGGCTTCACGTGCCTCACAGGAAGCACGTGATCGCTTCCGCCCTCCCGGTTGGTAGCTATAGTACGATGGGGCAGACCTAGCTGGTGGATGGCAGCAAAATAAAACAATTGAATCTAATAAGGTTTATGCCACGCCCACTTTGGATTTAAATCCGAATACATGTATGAATATTTGGAGAACTAAATAGAGACACGGGCACTGGATTACACCTCTACTGTTGATAAATAAACGCAAAATACATTTCCCCCCTGCATTCAGTTCCAACTTCTTTCAGTAGCATATATACTTACTGATCATGTGATCCTGTCGCGCTTCCTCAAAAACAGCAGCATGTTGCTCCTCGCAGCTGTGATTTCTGACAGGACGTAGTCTGCTGCGTTTTCTCAAGTACGTGGTGTAGGTCAACAGCACGAGCGGGTTTCGATCAGGTTTCTTTTCTAGCGTTTCATGTTCGTGTCATGACTACAACGCGAACACCGTGCATATAAAATGTGAGGCTTACTACCGGCTGTAGCGGTCATTATAATGGCCAATTTACTCGGCCTGCGGGATCACACGTTCCTTTTTCTTCCGACGCGCTCCCAGTAAAGACGATGTAGACCGTGGCAACTGAAAGAAACCTGAAGCAGCCATCATCACGCAAGTGCCGGGATTGTGAATTTAAACACTAGCCCAAAAAACACTTCAGTAGATAAATAAATTGCTTGATCCAGCTTAATACAGAGGAGTGAAAACCCTGAGACCTCTCCTTTCACTTTATGCTCAAATATGCTCTTTCAGAGCTTCATCTAGTGCTGGATTGTGTGTGTGTGTGTGTGTGTGTGTGTGTGTGCGCATTGAGTTCATATCTCCAAATATTAGTGTGTTCACCTCCATCAGAATTATAGTAATTATCCACTCAGAGCCGTTGATTGTTCCGGACTTGGAGAATTTTGCGGTTTCCATGGCAACACGTACACCGCCAAAATGGAGACGCGGGCCTCTATGACCGCTGGGTTTAAATTGCGGTCGATTCCAAGCTTTCACGTTCGCTCTGTATTTCACAGTGACAAACCGCAGCACTTGAGCGTGATTAACAGTGACAGAACTTAGAAATGACTTTTACGCGTGCTTTACGTGCACCAGTGCTGCATGTTACCAAGTGCATCTCCTGCTGAGATTAGAAGCCATGTATGTGTTGTGAAATGGTTGGAGTGTGTGTGTGTGTGTGGTGTCTGGATAAGTATTTTTTTCTTGGTATTATCTCGTCTTAGTGTGCCTATTCCCAACAGCCAGTAGCTGTGTATTTGTTTTTCCATCTTATGGCAGAATAACACAAAGGGCCCTGTGTGTCACACACACACAATCTGAAAACGCGGGCACACACCTACACAGGATGACATGCTCGTTTCATCATCCCGAGAGGAGTTACAGCCTCGTGCTCTTTCCCCTCTTGCTGTCATTTCCTTTTTCTCTCTTATCTCTCAAATTCATTCCACGATTGCTTTTCCCCGCTTCACAAACAGCCCTGAGAAACGCCCTGGCCACGAGACGGCGTCGGCATCACGCGTTTACGTTCGGAGACGACGGACGGATTCGCCCGCACGCGTGTGATGAAGTTAAGACATCGATTCAGCAAACTAACAAAGAATACGTATTCAAGCTAGCCCGTTTACTCCGCCTCGTCCAACATGCCCTGGAGCCAACATCCGGGTGACGCTGTGTGACGGAAGCCTAGCGTACGCCGTAGTGTTCACCGACAGACGGCGCTGATCGACTCGACGCGTAGCGACGAACCAAAGCAAGAGTGCAAATTCTGCTCTGCAAGAATATCCAGAGGAGGAACTACAGCCTCTTCCTGCGATACAAATAACCTGCGAAAACATCTTAAACGTAAAACCCAGCTAGCGACGCCACCCGTTCCCTTAAAACACGGAATGGTCCCGTATTTGAGAATGAAATTCTCTCGCACTTCTTCAACCCTCACGTGTCCCCCGAGGAAGATAGCGTGACCACGTTTGGTTTTTTTTGTTGTTTTTTTTTAAATCACCTCGATCATTTACGTTAGGTGACATATGCTGCCTATTTGTTAAGAAATAACGTCGCAGTGTAAATGAATCACGTCGCTACGTTGTTTATTAAGGTTAAGGTGTACAGTCAGACACATAAGCATTCGTTTAATAATCAAAATATACTGCCTGTGTGAAGAAAAATGAACAACGATGTGTTATACTTAACCAATCTAGTAATAATTGCGTCCCTCGATACGATAGAATGAACAATCGGGTATATAAAAACGGAATAAATATACACAAATACATTTTCTTACCAGTAATAAAAATGGTGTTCTACTTAAACTCAGAACTGTTTGGAGATAGGGTATCCATGTGGGGTTTCACGGTTTGGATGGTGTTCCTGCAAACAATGACAAATATTTTAGCCAAAATGGTGCGTTTGCACACCCCTGAGAACGATTTCTCATCCTACTCCACCCCTCAAGGTTACGGCAGCGGCGTTAACGCAGGTGTACCACACGGTCAAACACAACCTCGGCTATAACAGTGCTGACTGTGGACGCAAGCTCAACCAAAAAAAAAAAAAAAACGACTGTGCGTGACCCCAAAAATCGAAAACGTCTCTCGGGAGAACAAACCCGAGGGGCGTGTCCCTTATTTTTCTGCAAACGTGATATATATATATATATAAGATTCACACATGTATCCTAACCCCCACTTATAGAGCTGCACATAAAATAAATAAATAAAGCAGACGTGTGCAGATGTGTGGTTGTTCTGTTGACATTATAACTCATTAAGGACCTGTTAAGGATGCCAGATGCACTTTATATATACAGAAATAATCATCATAAATAAATAAAGCAGATCAATAGCGTCTTGTATTTTTACTCTAAATCACTCTATGGCTGAAGCTTTAATAAACTGACCTAATTAGGAATGACTAACCAGACACGCAACAGCTGGGCTTTTTCTGCAGCCGGCCCAGGCTGTGTGAACACGCCGCTGTGTTCCAGTGTGACTGCCATCATTTATTTAGTGACTACCGTGTAACGCTTATAAAATGTATGTAGTTACAAGAGGACCTTGGTGTCGGGAGCTGCTGGTCGGTGTGTGAAGTTTAAGGGGGTAAAAACAGGTAGAAGATAACGGCATGTGTCCGATCGATAGAGCATCGGAATGCTTAGCACGTCGAATCCTAAAGGCTTCACCACGTTTTTTTGCGTGTGGACTTTGTTACCGAGCACGGATAAAACAAGTTTCAGTGATTATCATACGCACGGACTTTGCATACCACAGGAATGCACAGCCGCTCCCTGTTTGTGTACGCATGCGTGTGTGTGTGTGTGTGTGTGTGTGTGTGTGAGTCTGCATCATCATCATCATCATTATTATTATCGCTTCCTGTTTTGGAGTCTGAACTGACATGGCTCACGGTGACAATGGCGTGACATTTTTGACAGACAGATTTCCAAAGAAAGAAAAACAACGCATGACTAAGTGCTAATCTCACAGTTGCACAAAACAAGCGGGCAAAGGATTACACTTCCTCGGATGAGATTAGACCAGATTTCCTGTTACCACAGACTATTGTAGCCTTTTGTAGCGTTTTCTGTATCAGTCGAAACCATTTCTGGTTTCCGGCGTACTTCATTCATGATCGGGATTCACGCCGATTTACTAACGTGTAGCCCATGTAAGCACATGCCTTAAGAAAAAAAAAAAAAAAAAAAAAGTTTTTAACTCATCAACCCTGCCTCTGTGTAAGTTCTCAGAAATGTGACACTGAAGACAAATACACCTGAAACACTGCAACGACGTATTACCTGGTAATTCATGGTGCCTGGAAGGTGGCTGTACAGGTTTAGCCAATGGCTTAAGAACCATCAATCAACCAAAGTGCAGCAGTTCCAGAGAACATCACACCTTTGAGCATATAATGTGTGTAAGCTCATGATTATCCCACCCACACCTCTTCCGGATCTACTGTACATCAGGAGATCCTGATAGTATTGTTCATGACCATCGAAACCAACGCGGCCGATTCTACCCGTCTTCACCCTGCTCAAGGGCTGACATTTCCACCGGTGCACTTCTTCCTAACCTTTTACACACGCGTCAGAGGGCAGCAGCTTGAACTGATTTCGGCCTTCCGCGGTCACGTGCGGTTGAGTCATGCCACGCGACTCCTGATGTCGGTGCTTTCTATAGAAACCCAAACCAGAAAAAGAAAACAGAACCACACTGATGCAGTTCTCCCCCAAACAAGCACGCTTGCCTAGATCTTCCAAAATAGAAACGAGGAGGAAGCTTACTCGACATTTTTGTGCGTTTCTGTACTGCTGACGTCTGATGAACACAGTGTTATAGTTCGCCTACACAACACACACTAAACAAATCATTTCAGAATGCAGCATCATCATCATCATCATCATGAACACATTCCCAGGGGTGTTATTCCCATTAAAGCGACAAGGAGACTGCATAGAGATTGAATAGTGAGGAGTTTTGTGTGTCTCATTCTATGGGTGTTTTGTCATTCTGCTCAACTTGTGCTGTTTTTAAAACGTGCTATAAAAAGAAATATCGATCGACAAATTTTGGCTCGAGCGCTCTCATTTTCGTACTTCTTTTTTTGCTTTTTTAATGAGACTCGATAGAAGTTTATGTAAAGTATTCAACTGCAATATCGCACTGTTCCTAAAACTGCACCAGAACCAATGCACGGCTGGTCAGAAGGTCTCTACCGCTTATCTTGATCAAGTCCTTCACAGTTCATAGTAATGCTCCTTAAACTTCACTCAGTAAACAAGCTAGAAATATGCATTCGGCTTTAAATGAACTTACCGGGAGGGATGATGTGATTAAACTGCATAAGACATCAGTTCATTTGTCAATCAATGTTAATGCAGCTAAATATGGCGGGAGTGGAAAAACCCTTTTGTTCTGCGTTACTGTACTTAAGCACTGGCGCTCGACCGATGTTCCGCTGTCATTACACAGCACGGAAGTGGTTTTTGATTCATTTTGGACGTCTCTATTTTTATTTGTTATTTGCAGTGTTACTTTTTGGTTCCGTTTGGATGTATATCTTTTATTTACTTGAACATGTATTATAATATTTACATATTTATTTCATTTAAGTCAGCACTGTTTATCTTCGTAATAAAGTTCAGCAATGTTTTACTCCGAGTGTTGTGTTTTCGTTCAGTATCGATTGTTAAAATCGCTCGGTTGATTAATCGGTCATCGGTAAAGCGGTCGCCCTACGAAAGTACTACTTTGAACGATGTGTAATTTCTCAGTAGGCCCATCACTGAAGGATCACTGAACATTTCCGAAGGAACCGTGAGTCGCGTCATATCCGTGTTGAAGAAAACGAGTCTGGAACGCGTTAAACGAGTCACGTTAATACACTTACGAGTTTGTCCGAAGCGCTTGATATAAAACAAAAACACACGGGTTTTGGAGAACCTGGATCGTGCACTTTTCCCACAGCAGCTCCGTCTCTGACCTCCGCCGTTTTATTTATTTATTTATTTATTTATTTATAGAAACGCGTTTTTCACCTTCGTGAAGTGATGTCACTGACCGGTGATTATCCACAATGAGCTCACAGACCCACTAATCCATAATGGAATTCATTGTCCATTATTATCGATTAGTTGTTGCAGCCCTCAACTGCACACTGTGCTAACTGGTCTACGAGCAAAGATCAGCACCACCCGTCACTGGACACGGCACACCTCACGTGCATATTGCGTATTTGCAATTACACCTTCCACAAATAAAGGGCCAGCCCACAGTCATCTACAATCAGCAAGATGAGCATTCTCGGCCAGACCGTAATAAGATGTCGTCGTCTCCTTCGCCTCGGACATAAAACCGAAATATCAGCGTCCACCGCGAAATTTAAAGAAGCGTGTTGACGTAATTACGTTCGGTGAAATCTGCTAGCTAGTCAAGTTTGCTTTCAATATTTAAGTGCTTAGCATCCATTCCAACAGGGTCATTAGACATGAGTTAAGCAGAAAGCCGAATTCTAGGTTTGTCTGAGCAGAATATTTCCCTCATGACAAACTAGATAATCCTACAGGGCTGCGCATCATGTATTCATTACCAGCTCATCTGACTGGTTAAAAGTTTTACCTCTGAAAACGCGAGTATGTTTAAATGTATTTCATTTCCACACAGTACCCATACTTTTACTCAACTACAACGGTCATATTTCCAGCTACTAATCCCAAACGGCGAGCGCTGCGAATCACGGATCGGCCTGCGTATTCCTTTTATCTGCTGAAGAGCTCTACCAAGATATATTCTTAACTCATATCACTAAAGCATACAACAGCTTCTAGACACAAACTGATCATCCTCCTGTGTTCTATGTGTAAACTCGCGTTAGGTTTTCCAGATGAATCAACCGGCTGTATCGACAGTATAGCGGAGATGTGGAAGCGGGGCAGACCGAAACGGACTAGAACATGCTGACCACACAGGGAAGTGCAGTCGTCTAGAACATTAATGGGCATTTTCATTTCCTTAAACCGTATATAAATAGATGCATAGCAACCAGATCCTTTATGCCTACAATAAATAAGGCGTGAATTGAAGAAATTTGGGGTGAAATATTAAATAGCTAAATGGGTCAAATAAAAACGATAGGAAAAAAGAAATAAATATAAGAAAATTCCACCATTTTGAAATCCTGAGTTCCCAAAGAGTTTTCGTAACGTCTGTCAGAAAGATCAGGTCCGTTCTAGGTTGAAGAAAGACTGAAATTATTAGTACTGCACTCCCTGTAAAGACCGTTAGTGTGATGTCAATGCCTTCCAACGTTCGTATTGAGGTTCCGGAGGTAATTCTAGTTTTTGGTGTAAATCCGCGAGTAAAAGAATAGAGTACTCTTGAGTAATTGTAATTCCCACTATATCATCAGTGCTCTTTTAGACTTAATATATTTATTCATACTGAACGTTCTTCTTCTCAATATTATCATCATCATCCTGCCTGCGTCACCTCATCATGATAATTATCATTACCCCCAATGTGAATGTGAACTAGTGTTTCCATCTTACGCAAGCGATTTGTGAAAGGACTATGATGAAATGTATTGAGTTTAACTTGAGCTCCGGTAGCTCAAACTGTCACGCCGCTTCAAAAAACCCGAGCAAGACACTGCTGAACGTTACCATAGAGATTACAGCTGGTTAAACGCCCCAGGTTCACACCGGTCAGAGGTGGCGTACTGCCCACTGTTCCCTTTCAGCACAGCAATCATCATCATTATCAGCCTCGGTCTGCTCTCACCCACTCACACGCTCTGTGTCGTTCATAAATGCATACAAGTTACATCGTGACCGTATCCTGAATGTGTGCCCCCGATCCCGACCTGAAATAACTCGTGAATTAAGTGACTGAAATAACACCTTCCGTTTGGAATACAAAGGATAACCGATATTTGGGGCGAAAACGAACCGTGCCAAGCAGGAGCAAGCGCAACGACCAAACTTCACACGAAAAGTGTAGGAAATGTTAACCCCCCCCCCCCAAAAAAAAAAAAAAAAAAAACCACCATACCTCGAGTTTACTTTCTATATGTAAAATGAAATTGTGTAAACTCGGATCAACTGTGTGGTTTTCATCCACTGCTCCCAATTTGCAGCTTTACTAGATGAGAGAGCACGTCTGCTGAAGCATGGTGTGGGGCTACACACAGATGGACACACAATCATATGTACACATGTTGATAGAACATCTGGAGAACTCGGATAAAACTTTACACAGCGAATCAGATTCACAAGTAATTCGACTCTACCTCAAAGGTGTCTTCTAATTTCTCAGCTAGAGTCAGTACATGGATATTTACACATCAGTGTATAATATCTAGTGTGTGTGTGTGTGTGTGTGTGTGTGTGCGTGCATCTCTCTATGCTATTCCGGCAGTGTATTGTATGCCGCCTGAAAAACCGGATAGAATTGTTAGTTTTTAAATAAATGACGCACTGGCATAAACAATCTTATATAACAGATGTTCTGAGTCTAACTAGGTCTATGCAGCAGTGTTCTTTAACAACAATAGCTCTCATGTATAAGACGAGGCCTGAACCTCCCAGAGTATTTTTTTTTTTTTTTTAATGTACTACTAATAAAAATCAGCTTGACCAGAAGGTGACTGTGAGGCTGTATATTAGAGAGCAGGAGAGCTATATGGTGGCTTTACACCGGGATTTATTTTCCTTGGTTTCTTCAGCGTTTCTACATACCTCGGTGTTCAGCAGCAGCTTGTGCCCAGAGATTTTGCTGGGGCAGGATGACACTGAAGGGGTAGTTCAACCACAAATGAACATTCGGTCATCAATTACTCACCCGCATGCCGTTCCAAACCCACAAGACTTCATAACATTGGGATTAACCCGCTGGAGTCGCATGGATTACTTTTTACGATGCCTTTATGACCTTTTTGGAGCTTGAAAGTTTTGGTTACTTGGACTGCAAACGGAGGGACAGAACTCTCCGGGGTTTCGTTTAAAATATCTTCATTCGTGTTTCAAAGATGGACGAAAGTCTTACGGGTTTGGAACGACATGAGGGGGGGTAATTGATGGAAGAATTTTCATTTTTGGGTGAACTTTCCCTTTAATAACAATAGGCCACTATCGAGCGATTTTATTTATTTATTTTAAGATTACCTTCGTAATTGGCTGTTAAGAGTCAAGAACATTCCATTATCCAGCATACAATCTAGCAGCTTGTTTTGAGTGGTTTGAGAGAGACCTTTGCTCAGCTGTGGTCAAGGTAATATTGCCAGGTTTTAACAAAGATTCCAGCCCGAGTACATCTTGATGACCCCGAAAAACACAGCTGTTGAAAACAGGAATTCGTAACACGAATTTCTGATGTGCTCTAATCATACACTCCTTAATTCTCCTTTCCCTCTCTCAATCTTTTACATCATAGACATTTATACAGCGTATACTACACAGTGTCTCCTCTGTTTGCAGAAATATCACATTTCATTCTTTGTTATTAAAAAAACAGTACCTGTCCACTGCTCCTCTTCTGAGCATGTGGCAGCGTGATTCCTCTATTAGCGTTTGATGCAGTTCCTATTTTGACCACTAGGTGCAAACTTAACTCTCTGGCGCTAAATGGAGTAGAGAGCACGCCGCTCGACGGTCTCGATATAGGCTTAAAACTATAGTGCGACATTTTATTTATTTATTTATTTTTTGTTAGGATATACATGCCGATTTGTATCTTTTAGGCCACGAATCACATCAGCATACGTGCAAACACAAACACTGATCCGAAAAAAATTAAACTTAATCCTGACCATCATCAAATGCTAAACTACAATTACGAAGGCTAAAAAAAAAAAAAAAAAAAAAAAAGAATATGAATTTTACACACAAAACAAAATTCCAGTGAAAATGTAAACGCCAGTGCTCGCAGGATTCATAATCTAACCTCGGCCTTCCGCCACGCTTGCTCTTGTTCTCTGTGTGAGATGCCCACGTTGCAGCATGTAAACACGTCATCAGCTAGATCCCCAATACTGCGGGATGACAGATTCTCATCATGGGCACAAACTGTACCGGTACTTCATGGACGATACGATATGGCGCAACCTTAAATATCAGCTTGCGGTATATATTTTTTAAAAAGTCACGGGTCTCTCCAAAAAGGTAATTCAACAGTAATAAAAACGCATGGCGCTCATACATTTCGTACATCTGCCTCACCTGCCCCTATGGGCAAGCCACCATTGACTCTGCTCGTGTCCTATTCGTCTGTCGGGCAACTACTAATAAAGATTAATCTAATAGACTGGGCACAAAATCTACTTTACTGGCACTCAGGCTACTGTTTTGTCCACTCTGGCCTTGAGAACTGACAGAAGGACCCATGACAAGAAATAAACAAAAGATCCAGAGGAAAGAAGTGGATATCCTCTTGCAGAGTCGGACAAATAAAAGACAAAAGCCATTAGCGCATCTACATCTGACCCTTTTATTTGTATGCGCACGGTGTTTCTTGAGAGTGTATGCCTGAATGTGTGCGTCCGCAAAATGAATGGATATGGGTGGCAGGAGGAGCAAGGCATGCGGAAAAAAAAAATCAATGGCCTGTCAGAGTCGAAACACCTCTGCCTGCAGTCGCGCTGCCACAGGCTGACAGCCAATTGTTTCTCGAGCCCTTTGCAGAGACCGTCACCGTGGCGTATTACTATCAAAACGGCGAGTGGCACGCTGAAAGGTCAGTGGAATTGTTACGCGTCGTACCTGTCTGTGTCCGAAAAGGGCGTGACAAACGGAGAGCGGGAGAAAGACAAAAACAACAACAACAACAAAAAAAGTGACGGGGAGAGGATCCGATCAGGGAGAGAGAAGCAGAGGAAGAGAAGTGCACGTCAATACACAGTGGTCTGAGGTGACCACCGAAATGGCTGTGAACAAGCAGTGGAGGAGGTTTTTACGAGTCAATTAAAAAGGTTTGTAGTGGGCGTGTGCTCTTTGTCCGAGTGCACCGCTCTCACTGAAACAACACCTTAGTCAAGAGGCCTGCTCTCTTGACTTCTGACCTCAGAGTATTTCTGAGAGAGAGAGAGAGAGATGTGTGTATATATTATTTGATCTGGTTAGCAGGCAGGAAGCGCTATACTTCAAATTTAATACTTAGCCTGTATCACCATGACCTCAGAAACTGGCAAATGCCTACTGACTCTTAATTGACAAACAGTTCAGCAGTTGTAACATGAAGCCAAGGCACCTTTATCCAGTATGTTCTAATGTTTCACGGGAAGCCTGGAGCCACTAGCTCCACTAGCATGACATACATGGCACAACACTCGTGATTGTTGCAGTCATGTGATTGACGAACAACGACGCTAGTGCCGTTTTTATTATATGGCGTACTATTAGTCTAAACACACAAGCCTGCAGATGGAACGGGGCCCCATCCAGAGTGTATTCCTGACTCGTACCCAGTGTTCCTGGGATAGCCCTTGGATCCACTACGACATTACGAGGTTCATGAGAATGAATGAATTACTTAATAAATTCTTCTCAACCTCTCAAAAGTACAGCTCTAAATGTACCAGGACAGCCATTCACCATCCCTCTGCTGATGACGTCATGAACAGTGACGAAGGATAATATAGGTCGCTCAAGACCGCAAATCGTACCTCCCTGTAAGTCTGTATGCTCAGAAAGGTAACCATGGAAACCAAAGTTAATAAGCAACAACGCTACCATGATGGAAGAACACCCGCCTACTTAATAATGAGGCATTTTTCCCCCAAAGTATAAGCGCGCTACAAATTACGTTCTTGTTCATCAATGTAAACTCTGATCCTGGCGTCCAGTTACACTTCATCCGATTATGAAGAGAGACACCGCAATGCTTGCAATCTTTATCCCCTACTGAGGCCAACTGTAACACTGACTCCGTTTCATTGTCACTTCCATTATCCATGTCACAGCTTCTAATCACCCTCGTATCTTTCTTCCTTCCAGATGTTGTGTCTGATGTCGATCGTGTACGGATTTGGGTTCCTCGTCTTGTATTATAATTTTTTTTTTTTTTTTTAAACAGTGCATACCCCCCACCCCCTCCTCAGCCTACACTCTTAACAGGAAACAGAACCACTAAATCATGTTGATAATGATGTGTAAGGCGTGACGCTGTATTCGACCGGGGAACAGATTACAGCAGCAGGGCAGCCATTACGGCTGAGCGAGCATGCACATCCCTAACCCTCCCACAGAGCAGTGAAGAGAGCGGGGACATGTCTCTTTTCTGACACTGGCCATTTCTTCTGGCTCTCCTACAGGCTTTGCAATTAGATTTGAAGCGCCGAGGCCATCCGAATAAAGCGCTTCCTCGTTTCTGTCTCTCTGCATGCGGCAAATGCTGGGTCGAGTGGACGAGCCGAAATAGCCCGATGTTTCCGGGTTGGTGTTTTTAGCTAGGTGTGATCTGATTCTCTAACACAAAGAGCTCACGCCGTAGAGAACAGCACAAATTACAGACAGCCAGAAGACCATTTTCGACTTGAAGGACACAATAGAAGACAAAGCTATTACACCTACATACATATTGTGTGCATGTGTGTGTGTGTGTGTGTGTGTCCAGGGCGCAAGGGAGAGGCGGTCTCCTAAGCAGTGGGTTTAATTTCATGTAAATCGATCATTACTTGCCTCCAGGGTGCCACACACTCCAGAAACAGTGGGACATTATTCAAATGAGCCTCTCTATAGTTGTAAAAAATGTAGCTGTGGAAAGCTGCAATCCGGTTCCCCCTCCGCCCGACTACCACTTCATTAAACCCATCAAAGTCATCATGCAGTCTGGACAAATCTTCCAGATGAAGCATTTAAGCAGCGTTGACGTGCTTCCCAAGCCACAAAACATGCATGCGTGTTCATCAACCAGACAAACATGTCCACATCCTCCCTGAAAGCTGACCTAAGGGTCAAAGCTGCCCTGAAAAGGAACTGGGATCTAGTCGACAACAGGAACAAAGCTTCAATCCACCGAAATCATACCTCAGTTCCTTCACACAAGCACATTCTGGATGTCTGTTTATGTGCGCACACACACACACACACACACACACACACACACACACACACACACACACACACAAACATTCAGTGCACAGCAAAAAAAATGACAACGGCAGCGTGACGATATCTTGAATAAAGGAAGTTATCTAATAAAGGAAAAGTTATCTAATTTCTCTCATTGAGATAAACAAATATGCACACAAAATAGTGCAATCTGGTGTGTGTGAGTCCGCATATAACCTGCACCTCACTCACTCTCACACACAAGCGTGCACTATAGAAACATTTTTGCACATTGTACAGTTTCTGTAAACACTGTACAACTCGATACAATTCTGCATTTGCATATTTTTCTCTACATATTCCATTCTATTCACATTACATTCTCTACATGTCTACAGTATTTTATTTTATTCTATTTTTATTGTGTGTATATCTTTAGCTTGTTGTTGTTCTGTTCGTTGTTGCACTGTGGGATGAGGAATGAAGAAAAAACTTTTACTAAGAAGAACAATTTCACTACATCACGTGTATGATATATATATATATATATATATATATATATATATATATATATATATATATATATATATATATAGCCTTTAACCTAAGATTATTAAATCTATTTCTAGACATAGTTACTTATTTCTAGTTTATAATTTTCATATTCTATTACACAATTAAAATTTTATTTGAATAGCACTTTTAACAATGGACATAGTCACAAAGCAGCTTTACAGAAATATATCCATTCAGGACAGAAATGTTCATTTAGAAGCTAATCCCTTAGATTAGATCATTTTGCTTCTTCCTAGAAATACATGCTTGAAATAAACAAAACTATCTACCAATAGTCTACTAACACTATCTACTAATAGTCTACTAACACTATCTACTAATAGTCTACTAACACTATCTACCAATAGTCTAGTAACACTAACACTATCTACTAATAGTCTAATAACACTATCTACCAATAGTCTACTAACACTATCTACCAATAGTCTACTAACACTATCTACCAATAGTCTAGTAACACTAACACTATCTACTAATAGTCTACTAACACTATCTACCAATAGTCTAGTAACACTAACACTATCTACTAATAGTCTACTAACACTATCTACTAATAGTCTACTAACACTATCTACCAATAGTCTAGTAACACTAACACTATCTACTAATAGTCTAATAACACTATCTACCAATAGTCTACTAACACTATCTACTAATAGTCTACTAACACTATCTACCAATAGTCTACTAACACTATCTACTAATAGTCTACTAACACTATCTACCAATAGTCTACTAACACTATCTACCAATAGTCTAGTAACACTAACACTATCTACTAATAGTCTAATAACACTATCTACCAATAGTCTACTAACACTATCTACTAATAGTCTACTAACACTATCTACCAATAGTCTACTAACACTATCTACTAATAGTCTACTAACACTATCTACTAATAGTCTACTAACACTATCTACTAATAGTCTACTAACACTATCTACCAATAGTCTAGTAACACTAACACTATCTACTAATAGTCTACTAACACTATCTACTAATAGTCTACTAACACTATCTACTAATAGTCTACTAACACTATCTACTAATAGTCTACTAACACTATCTACTAATAGTCTACTAACACTATCTACTAATAGTCTACTAACACTATCTACCAATAGTCTAGTAACACTAAAACTATCTACTAATAGTCTACTAACACTAACACTATCTACCAATAGTCTACTAACACTAACACTATCTACCAATAGTCTACTAACACTATCTACCAATAGTCTAGTAACACTAACACTATCTACCAATAGTCTACTAACACTATCTACCAATAGTCTACTAACACTAACACTATCTACCAATAGTCTAGTAACACTAACACTATCTACCAATAGTCTACTAACACTAACACTATCTACCAATAGTCTACTAACACTATCTACCAATAGTCTAGTAACACTAACACTATCTACCAATAGTCTAGTAACACTAACACTATCTACCAATAGTCTACTAACACTATCTACCAATAGTCTAGTAACACTAACACTATCTACCAATAGTCTAGTAACAGTAACACTATCTACCAATAGTCTACTAACACTAAAACTATCTACTAATAGTCTACTAACACTAACACTATCTACCAATAGTCTACTAACACTATCTACCAATAGTCTAGTAACACTAACACTATCTACCAATAGTCTACTAACACTATCTACCAATAGTCTACTAACACTAACACTATCTACTAATAGTCTACTAACACTAACACTATCTACCAATAGTCTACTAACACTAACACTATCTACTAATAGTCTACTAATACTAACACTATCTACTAATAGTCTACTAACACTAACACTATCTACCAATAGTCTACTAACACTATCTACCAATAGTCTACTAACACTATCTACCAATAGTCTACTAACACTAACACTATCTACTAATAGTCTAGTAACACTAACTACTAATAGTCTACTAACACTATCTACTAATAGTCTAGTAACACTAACACTATCTACTAATAGTCTACTAACACTAACACTATCTACTAATAGTATACTAACACTAACACTATCTACTAATAGTCTACTAACACTAACACTAACTACTAATAGTCTACTAACACTAACACTATCTACTAATAGTCTACTAACACTATCTACTAATAGTCTACTAACACTATCTACCAATAGTCTACTAACACTAACACTATCTACTAATAGTATACTAACACTAACACTATCTACTAATAGTCTACTAACACTAACACTATCTACTAATAGTCTACTAACACTAACAACCAATAGTCTACTAACACTATCTACTAATAGTCTAGTAACACTAACACTATCTACTAATAGTCTACTAACACTATCTACTAATAGTATACTAACACTAACACTATCTACTAATAGTCTAGTAACACTAACACTATCTACTAATAGTCTACTAACACTAACACTATCTACCAATAGTCTACTAACACTAACACTATCTACTAATAGTCTACTAACACTATCTACTAATAGTCTAGTAACACTAACACTATCTACTAATAGTCTACTAACACTATCTACTAATAGTCTACTAACACTAACACTATCTACTAATAGTCTACTAACACTATCTACTAATAGTATACTAACACTAACACTATCTACTAATAGTCTAGTAACACTAACACTATCTACTAATAGTCTACTAACACTAACACTATCTACCAATAGTCTACTAACACTAACACTATCTACTAATAGTCTACTAACACTAACTACTAATAGTCTACTAACACTAACACTATCTACTAATAGTCTACTAACACTATCTACTAATAGTCTACTAACACTATCTACCAATAGTCTACTAACACTAACACTATCTACTAATAGTCTACTAACACTAACACTATCTACTAATAGTCTACTAACACTAACACTATCTACCAATAGTCTACTAACACTAACACTATCTACCAATAGTCTACTAACACTATCTACCAATAGTCTACTAACACTAACACTATCTACCAATAGTCTACTAACACTATCTACCAATAGTCTAGTAACACTAACACTATCTACCAATAGTCTACTAACACTAACACTATCTACCAATAGTCTACTAACACTATCTACCAATAGTCTAGTAACACTAACACTATCTACCAATAGTCTACTAACACTATCTACCAATAGTCTACTAACACTATCTACCAATAGTCTAGTAACACTAACACTATCTACCAATAGTCTAGTAACACTAACACTATCTACCAATAGTCTAGTAACACTAACACTATCTACCAATAGTCTACTAACACTATCTACTAATAGTCTACTATCACTATCTACCAATAGTCTACTAACACTAACACTATCTACTAATAGTCTAGTAACACTAACACTATCTACTAATAGTCTACTAACACTATCTACTAATAGTCTACTATCACTATCTACCAATAGTCTACTAACACTAACACTATCTACTAATAGTCTAGTAACACTAACACTATCTACTAATAGTCTACTAACACTATCTACCAATAGTCTACTAACACTAACACTATCTACTAATAGTCTACTAACACTAACACTATCTACTAATAGTCTACTAACACTATCTACTAATAGTCTAGTAACACTAACACTATCTACTAATAGTCTACTAACACTATCTACTAATAGTCTACTAACACTATCTACCAATAGTCTACTAACACTAACACTATCTACCAATAGTCTAGTAACACTAACACTATCTACTAATAGTCTACTAACACTAACACTATCTACTAATAGTCTACTAACACTATCTACTAATAGTCTAGTAACACTAACACTATCTACTAATAGTCTACTAACACTATCTACTAATAGTCTAGTAACACTAACACTATCTACCAATAGTCTAGTAACACTAACACTATCTACCAATAGTCTACTAACACTATCTACCAATAGTCTACTAACACTATCTACTAATAGTCTACTAACACTATCTACCAATAGTCTACTAACACTATCTACCAATAGTCTACTAACACTAACACTATCTACTAATAGTCTACTAACACTATCTACTAATAGTCTACTAACACTATCTACTAATAGTCTACTAACACTAACACTATCTACTAATAGTCTACTAACACTAACACTATCTACTAATAGTCTACTAACACTAACACTATCTACTAATAGTCTACTAACACTATCTACTAATAGTCTACTAACACTATCTACTAATAGTCTACTAACACTAACACTATCTACTAATAGTCTACTAACACTATCTACTAATAGTCTACTAACACTAACACTATCTACCAATAGTCTACTAACACTAACACTATCTACTAATAGTCTACTAACACTAACACTATCTACTAATAGTCTACTAACACTATCTACTAATAGTCTACTAACACTAACACTATCTACCAATAGTCTACTAACACTAACACTATCTACTAATAGTCTACTAACACTAACACTATCTACTAATAGTCTACTAACACTATCTACTAATAGTCTACTAACACTAACACTATCTACCAATAGTCTACTAACACTAACACTATCTACTAATAGTCTACTAACACTAACACTATCTACTAATAGTCTACTAACACTATCTACTAATAGTCTACTAACACTAACACTATCTACTAATAGTCTACTAACACTATCTACTAATAGTCTACTAACACTAACACTATCTACCAATAGTCTACTAACACTAACACTATCTACCAATAGTCTACTAACACTATCTACTAATAGTGTACCTTGCTTCTTTTATATGTAATTACTTAACAGCACCTTCATACATTTCCGAACGCCTGATGAACTGTGTTCCAGATTGTGTATTGAGATCATTTGGTGTTAACCTCTCGTCAGCTGAACCCGTTCAGGATAAATCATTGGTCTCGCCTACCCCCAGCAGGGCGATGTTAGGTGAATCCTTCCCTTTTGAGAAAAAGTTACAACTTTTATTGCTGTTTTAAATCTACACCTCCCTGCCTTGTATGGTTTTATGGCCAGCTTTTCATGCTTCCGAATGTCTTCATTAGAAAGCTGCTTGAAACGTCACACACCCGGGAAACGGATTGGCCTTGTCGCTCTCCTGGACATAAATCCAAATCTGAAATACATCTCGCTGTACTTTCAGAACTTCTCCTCCAGTGAAGCGTTTGCTGTCTAACTTGTGCTTATGAATTTCTTTGACTGACGTGTCTGTTCGCTCGGAGTGATCTTAAAGAGTTCTCAAAATGAAGACGCTTTCAGCCACGAAGGAGGAGGATGTAGCTAGCGAACACTGGAATTTAGGTTTAACTCTCACTGCAGTGCCATGACAAACCCCTGGTCTTGGGAAACCCTGATCTAGTGCTAGTCTTCTCCATGTTCAAAATATGAAAGCTTTTTATTTAAAAAAAAAAAAAAAAAAAAAAAAAAAAAAAAAAAAAAAGGATGAAGCAGATTTTATTTATAAATTTAAAAAAAAAAATTATAAATAAAATCTGCTTCATCCTTGAAAAAAAAAAAAAAAAGAAAAAAAAGGATGAATCATATTTTATTCATAAATGTTTTTTTTGTAATTTATAAATAAAATCTGCTTCATCCTTTTTAAAAAAAAAAAAAAAAAAAAAGGATGAAGCAGATTTTATTTATAAATTACAAAAAAAACATTTATGAATAAAATCTGATTCATCCTTTTTTTTCTTTTTTTTTTTTTTTTTTAAATGCACCAGAGATCTAGAGCACGTTATCATTGAACATTCATCAGGCTCCATTCTATGCCTGAGGTACAATAACAACAACAACAACAACAACAACAACAACAACAATAAATTTTCCCCCCTTTCACTTCTATTTGCCTTAATTTTACTGCCTCAATAATTTTATATTACTTTTATATTATTCTTCAAAATAATAATAATAAATAATTTAGATGATTATTTCTCTTCGTCTCTGTTATTTTTTTATTTACCTATTGTTTGCGTAATTTACCATTTTATTTTTTGATGAGCTTTTGTAATTACTTCACACTTCTCACTGAACATTTTCAGCTAAATTTTATTATTATTTACTTAAGCATGTAACATTTAAAAAAAAAAAAAAAAAAAAAAAAAAAAAAAAAAAACAACACGTGAGAGAGACACTGATATTCTCATGACATAATCCAGGTCAGTATGAAGTGTCTTTCCTTATGTGGTCTTTATTTTGGCAGGTCGAGTGCTCTGCCCTTGGAGTTGAATAAATCCTGGAGCTAGGAAATGCACGTCTGCAATTCACATTACCCTCAAAGATGGACTGGAGCACTCCTTTTCAATACACACACACACACACGGCATGTTCTGTGATTGACAGGAGCTACATGACACGCCAGGATCTAACCGTTTGAAAACGATTTGATAATGCAAAAATATTACTACCGCACCGAGGTCTTTAGCTCTGAAATGGAAGAAAGGAAAACGCTCTGAATCTCACGCAGCCTTCAACTTCTGCTACCTCTGAAAAATATCAATCAGACAGTGGAAGTTTTGATTGCAGAGCAGAATTAGATCAGTCACTGGAACGCTGCCTGTTTTTTAATCTGCCTTTCAATCATAATTTACTTAACAGCTCAGCGCCACGGCTTGATGGAAAGTGATGAGGCAGTGGCAGAGGCAGAGGCAGAGGCAGAGGCAGGCCGCCAACGTAAACACGGCGCGGAAATAATGACGGGAGGACAAGAAGGGCGAGAGAGAGAGAGAGACAGAGACAGAATGTATGTTTGTGCAAGAAATGATTATGCATTTTTCGAAACTGACAGGCACGGCTCATATTTCATTGACGTGGTGTGTGTGTGTGTGTGTGTGTGTGTGTGTGTGTGTGTGTGTGTGTGTGTGTGCGTGCGCAGACAACAGAAGCTCTGGCAGCCAACTGAGCACTTAATGAAAAGCACAAAAGCAGGGTGTGCTTGGAAAATAAAGATCGCCGTTTAAGGGAATCCTGAGAGTAATTACCTCCCTCGCTGTCTTTACCGTCTTTCTTTTCACTCCAGCAAACACAAAATCCATCCTTATTTACTTAGGGCATCTCAGAATAACCTTCCTAATCACCCCGAGCCATATTCTTCACTTACTTGTGCTCCTCCTCGTCCTCACTCACTCCGACTGGCGCTCTTCAACAGGACAGCAGACACACTGAGAGACAGAGAGACAGAGAGAGAGAGAGAGAAGTGGAGGGAAATGAAAAATCATGAATGAGAAGACACAAACACTCCTACAGCCATGTGAGATGTCTTCATCTTACGAACCTGAGCTCTTAATAAACATGCTACATAAAGATTTTCCACACGGAGAGGTATTCTCGCCAGATCAAATCAAATGAGGATTCAGGACATCGTTTTGGCTCAGCCATTCGTTCTGAGGCTATTCTTCAGGTCTGTCGATGTCTCCCATGTTGCACTTGGCTTCGGTGTTCAACTACAACGTAGCTTTCCGTACTCTCAGGCACAAAAGAGCGGTTTACATCAGTTACGACACACAACAGCTCATAACTATAAAGTAGATAAAAATCCCAACTCCTTGTTCTTTAATAAACAATGCAGCTGCGGTAGAAGGGGGACAGAAGACTTCAGGACGTGACGTTCTTGATAAAATAATCATCTCTGTGGTGGTATTTTCTAGAACAGTATTCCTGGTTGTATTTTATTCCTTACATAACATACCTTGTATGCAAATGAGGGCAGGTGGGAAGCGTGAAACGCCCCCCCCCCCCCCCCCCCCCAATAAATATTTCCGCCTATTACTATTGCGACACGTTTAAGCATCTATAAGTCTTTCTACCAACACATCTCCCACCTCTCTGCATTTCTGAGAGGCTGTCTATCCAGCAGGAGCGTCGATCTGGGCTGCATCTCTGCACTTGCCTGGAGTTCTGATTACGGCCTACTTCTGAAACTGACGCGGATAAAAACGGCGCGCAGCGGAAGCACAGCGTGCAGTTGAAAGCCTGGCTGTGGGGTTCCTAATGACGCCCGGGATGATCATGATTAGAAGTGGAAAATCGTGATTGTTTTAGCGACACCCCTTCTGGCAGACAAAGCCCCACTCAGTGAAACCCATCCAGCGGTTCCGCCCATGTCGGGCTGGATGAGAGAGCGCGCACGTCACTCCTAAGAGCTTGGTCCTCTTCCTCTCCGAGCATCTCGGACATTACGTTAGGAACGGGTGTGTTGCACCGTTTGCTCACACAGCCCTCCCTATTCAGTGTCTAACCAGCATGTGCAATGTTTTACTGCATGTCTGTGTCTGCATCGCACACATGGAAGCACTGCCGTGGCCTGGATGACGTCTTTGGCTCGAATCTCAGCCTGTCTTTTATCTCGAAGCAAGCTTTCTCCGTCTAAACGCGTCTCCATTTGTGTGCACTGTCTATATCTATATACTTACATAGAGAGTTATATATTAAAATGTGTTGCCAGATCTCAGAACCCTGCCCCGATTTCCCCCACCAACGAGAACCAGATGTTTGTAGTCATGTTTCTGAATTCTGAAATCTTTTGCTTTTCCATTCTCTGCTTCTCCTAGACTTTCTATTCTTTCCTCCCTATACACTCACTATTAGAAAAAGCTTATGCATTACGCTTGTGAGATATATTAATATTATCACCACTGATTATATTATATTATATTACCAGACCTGCCAACCGTTACACATTTTGACCACCACAAAAGCATTGGTGTTAATGTTTAAGTGCAGTGCATTACTGTTATTTAAGCTACTGGTAGGTGTGTGTGTGTGTATGGGGGGTTATACTCAAAGATAACGTGATGTTACACTAGTGAGTCGCCTGTACAGTGTACACACACCCTTTCATGCTTTAGGTGGCTCACATCAGTTTTAAAACTTTCTACACATGGCTGTTCCATTAACGTGACTCAAACTGAATATGGTTTGGCGTACAGCATTAAACCAATGAAAAGGACGGGGGGGGGGGGAGAAAAGACTACAGGCAAACTGGCAGGGACATCAAAACTAGAGTTGCTGCACATGGAGCAACCATATTACACATTAAAAGACCTGTTTGTCTGCCAAGTGAAAACGGGTGCAGCTTGAGATACAAGACTAGTTGGGGATTTTTAAAGCAAGACCGTTCCTCAATCATCAGCTTCCACCATCATCCTTCCAACCAACTGAAAGAGCAGAATGAATACTAGGGCTGCACCGCAGAACGGCCCGGTTGTGGGCGATGTGGTTGAGAGAGGATCCAAAATCTCCTCCCTAAGCCCTCAGTGTAATAGACTGGGAGACCAATGTGCTCTACTGGAAACAGTGACCACTCACTCACACGCACACACACACACACACACTCACAGCAAGCCAAGATGGAGGTACCACACTGCTTTTCGCCTTTCCCACGCATCCAGCAAGGGTCACGTAAGGTTAGCGTTCAGGGCAGAGATCACTGCGAAACTCAACCGAGAGTGTACTTCTAAAGCAAAGAAACACAAATAAAAATCAGGAAAATCTGTATGTGAGTAAAGTCGCGACCCCTGTGCTTGACTTTCTGATCTTTTTTAAGTTCTAGTTTATGAGATCCATACCAGAATGCCTTCTGCCTCTCTGTGTGAAACCGTCATCCAGAGACAGATCACTCTCTCTCTCTCTCTCTCTTTCTCCAGCAGAAGCTTGCATAATTCCAAACCTTCACCCCCTGCAACCCTCCCATCTCGCGTGACCCCCAGCTTCCTGCTCTCCCTTTCGGCTTAACTGCAGGGCTTCTGGCCGGTCAGAGAGATCAACTCTGAGCCTCAGGGGTTCACAGCAAACAGGGTGTCCAACTACATCGAGGCCATGTGAAGCATGAAGTTCCTACATACCCTACAGACTCTAGTTTTTACAGGTGGGTGGGTGCTGGAGCGATACATACAGGAGGTGCAACACACACAGATGATTTTTGAGAAAAAAGGGGGGAAATAAATGACTGCTTTATGTCGTTATTTTCCTTTATTAAACATCACGTTTCGCCCGAGCGGGCGGAAAGGCTTTACAAACTGATGAGACGTGCTGCTTTCCAGTGCAGCCATCCACAAGATTGCTTGAATTTTGTAACTTTTGAAGTTTTAACAAGTTTTAAAGAGCATGGCCATAAATAAACCGGAGTGAGTTCGAGCACGAAAACACAGCGAGAAAGGAAAAGAGAAAGGGAGAGAATGAAATAAAAGGAAGAAAGAAAAAGACAGGCACACAGTATGAGGCAGTAGTCTGTACGAGAGACAGTATGAGAGACCGTATGAGCACTAAGAGGCAGAGCGATATGAGGCAGTAGTCTGTATGAGAGACAGCATGAGCAGTAAGAGGCAGAGCAGTATGAGGCAGTATGAGCGGCAGTATGAGCAGTAAGAGGCAGAGCGGTATGAGGTAGTAGTCTGTATGAGAGACAGTATGAGCAGTAAGAGGCAGAGCGGTATGAGGCAGTATGAGCGGCAGTATGAGCAGTAAGAGGCAGAGCTGTATGAGGCAGTAGTCTGTATGAGAGACAGTATGAGCAGTAAGAGGCAGAGCGGTATGAGGCAGTATGAGCAGTAAGAGGCAGAGCAGTATGAGGCAGTATGAGAGGCAGTATGAGCAGTAAAAGGCAGAGCAGTATGAGGCAGTATGAGAGGCAGTATGAGCAGTAAAAGGCAGAGCAGTATGAGGCAGTATGAGAGGCAGTATGAGCAGTAAGAGGCAGAGCAGTATGAGGCAGTATGAGAGGCAGTATGAGCAGTAAAAGGCAGAGCAGTATGAGGCAGTATGAGAGGCAGTATGAGCAGTAAAAGGCAGAGCAGTATGAGGCAGTATGAGAGGCAGTATGAGCAGTAAGAGGCAGAGCGGTATGAGGCAGTATGAGAGGCAGTATGAGCAGTAACAGGCAGTAGTCTGTATGAGAGGCATTATGAACCGTAAGAGGCAGAGCAGTATGAGAGGCAGTATGAGCAGTAAGAGGCAGAGCGGTATGAGGCAGTAGTCTGTATGAGAGACAGTATGAGCAGTAAGAGGCAGAGCGGTATGAGGCAGTATGAGAGGCAGTATGAGCAGTAACAGGCAGTAGTCTGTATGAGAGGCATTATGAACCGTAAGAGGCAGAGCAGTATGAGAGGCAGTATGAGCAGTAAGAGGCAGAGCAGTATGAGAGGCAGTATGAGAGGCAGTATGAGCAGTAAGAGGCAGAGCGGTATGAGAGGCAGTATGAGCAGTAAGAGGCAGAGCGGTATGAGGCAGTATGAGAGGCAGTATGAGCAGTAAGAGGCAGAGCGGTATGAGGCAGTAGTCTGTATGAGAGACAGTATGAGCAGTAAGAGGCAGAGCGGTATGAGGCAGTATGAGAGGCAGTATGAGCAGTAAGAGGCAAAGCGGTATGAGGCAGTAGTCTGTATGAGAGACAGTATGAGCAGTAAGAGGCAGAGCGGTATGAGGCAGTATGAGAGGCAGTATGAGAGGCAGAGCGGTATGAGGCAGTAGTCTGTATGAGAGGCAGTATGAGCAATAAGAGGCAGAGCGGTATGAGGCAGTATGAGCGGCAGTATGAGCAGTAAGAGGCAGAGCTGTATGAGGCAGTAGTCTGTATGAGAGACAGCATGAGCAGTAAGAGGCAGAGCGGTATGAGGCAGTATGAGCGGCAGTATGAGCAGTAAGAGGCAGAGCTGTATGAGGCAGTAGTCTGTATGAGAGACAGTATGAGCAGTAAGAGGCAGAGCGGTATGAGGCAGTATGAGCAGTAAGAGGCAGAGCAGTATGAGGCAGTATGAGAGGCAGTATGAGCAGTAAAAGGCAGAGCAGTATGAGGCAGTATGAGAGGCAGTATGAGCAGTAAAAGGCAGAGCAGTATGAGGCAGTATGAGAGGCAGTATGAGCAGTAAGAGGCAGAGCAGTATGAGGCAGTATGAGAGGCAGTATGAGCAGTAAAAGGCAGAGCAGTATGAGGCAGTATGAGAGGCAGTATGAGCAGTAAAAGGCAGAGCAGTATGAGGTAGTATGAGAGGCAGTATGAGCAGTAAGAGGCAGAGCGGTATGAGGCAGTATGAGAGGCAGTATGAGCAGTAACAGGCAGTAGTCTGTATGAGAGGCATTATGAACCGTAAGAGGCAGAGCAGTATGAGAGGCAGTATGAGCAGTAAGAGGCAGAGCGGTATGAGGCAGTATGAGAGGCAGTATGAGCAGTAAGAGGCAGAGCGGTATGAGGCAGTAGTCTGTATGAGAGACAGTATGAGCAGTAAGAGGCAGAGCGGTATGAGGCAGTATGAGAGGCAGTATGAGCAGTAAGAGGCAAAGCGGTATGAGGCAGTAGTCTGTATGAGAGACAGTATGAGCAGTAAGAGGCAGAGCGGTATGAGGCAGTATGAGAGGCAGTATGAGAGGCAGTATGAGAGGCAGAGCGGTATGAGGCAGTAGTCTGTATGAGAGGCAGTATGAGCAGTAAGAGGCAGAGCGGTATGAGGCAGTATGAGAGGCAGTATGAGAGGCAGTATGAGAGGCAGTATGAGAGGCAGAGCGGTATGAGGCAGTAGTCTGTATGAGAGGCAGTATGAGCAGTAAGAGGCAGAGCGGTATGAGGCAGTATGAGAGGCAGTATGAGAGGCAGAGCGGTATGAGGCAGTATGAGAGGCAGAGCGGTATGAGGCAGTAGTCTGTATGAGAGGCAGTAGTCTGTATGAGAGGCAGTATGAGAGGCAGTATGAGAGGCAGTATGAGCAGTAAGAGGCAGAAGGAAAGCTCAGGCAAGCACATGCTTTAATGCAATAGCACAGCATGGCTAAGTTTGTTTACCAGAAGGAAAACAAACACAGAAAGGAACAAAAGGAGTGCTCTGTGACTAACCAAAGCCGAGGTCAGCTCCACTACCGACTACTGACAGGTCCTTAGACACCGTGAAGGAGGGAGTGCGTTTCAGAAACTAGTATAAAAAAGGTTAAGTGGAACGAAGGAAATGCTTCAGAGAGAAAGCAATTTCACTTCTCATCATGAGCTGTGGGGTTAGAGAGCGAGAAATGGGACAAGGCCTGTAAGAGTGCAGACTCATAAAACCATTACACTGCTCATTTCTCATAAAACACTCTCTCTCTCTCTCTCTCTCTCTCTCATCACACTCGCACAGTGAGGAGGACCAAGAGACATGCTGAACTGTCTGAGCTCTGTTTAACACACACACACACACACACACCCTCAGATACACTCCATTCTACACACTCTGATCTAACACACACACACACACACACACACACACCCACACAGAGAGAGAGAGAGACAAAGACACACACACACACACACACACACACACACACACACACACACACACACAGAGAGAGAGAGAGAGAGACAAAGACACACACACACACACACACACACCCACGAGGCGGAGAGCTGCTCAAAAACAACTGAGCAACCCCTCTTTCCCAGGAGCCTCTATCCAGCAGGGGAAGGACGGATGAGCTCATATTTTTAGATCTGGTCTGTTTAGAATGCATATACACCGAGTGTGTGCTCGGAGGCTCATTGTGCTGCTGGAGTACATTTTTTGGTTTTTTGATCCTGTGCTCCAATAACACAGAAAAATCATGATGCAGACACAACGCTGGTTTTTGTGAAGGAAAAATCCCCCCTCCGCCTCCTCCCAAAAATAAATAAATAAATAAATAAAATTTTCGTTATGGACCTATTTAAAACAGGATGTCCGGACCTAGGTCGCATCTCGAGCTGAACTCGGTTCCGATTTATTCCAGGAGCACTATTTTGGGTCGGCTTCCAAATATCCCCTATGCCATCTGATCCATGTTTCCGAAGAGCCATCTGATCTACGTCTCCAACATGACGGCAACAGCCGTTGACGAGTCAACTCCATCTTGGGGCGAATATGAATGCCAGACATGTCGGAGGCACAGAAATCAACACGATATGCTAAGCTGTTCGACTCGATTTCCTCAGAACTGGAGCTTCTTTCGTTCCCGTACCCCCGAAAAAGGCGAATGAGCAAACTACGGCAGCGCAATACATAAACCGTTCCTCATCCACCCTTTACTTTGTCTATTTAGTTCTTATTACTTAGATTCAGCCTACCAAAGTATCGTTGCCTCAGCCATTGCCAAACCGATATCTCAATCTGAATCATCCGATCATCACACGCCTATTATACGTATATGTACGTCATGCAGCTATCCTGGAACTTGAGCAAAGCCTGACATGTAGCTCATGAGAAAATCATGCTTAGTTAGCACATCAGTAGTGAGTCAGTGGTTAAGGCACGGGTTTACCGATCAGTATGTCAGGGGTTTCACGCACCAACGTTGGGCTTTTGAGCAAGGCACTCGACCCTCTCCGCTCCAGAGGCCCTCCATCGTGGCCGACTCTGCGCTCTGACCGCAGATTCCGAACAAGCTGGGAAATGCGGCGAAAATTTCATAACGTATACGTGACTAAATGAATCCTTCTTCGTCCAAAAGCTCTTTACTCCGCTGGAAAAGAACCTAGACGTAATGTTTGAGTAAAAAATGTACTTATATTTTCTTAAAAACAGAGATAAAGTACATCACAGGCCAAAAAAAAAAATAAACCTAACCCTTTGGCCTCTTCTCTATTTTAGGCTGTTATCCGGAATTCAGCCACGACGACATCCAGCAAGTATTCCAAGCGCATAGTCATAAAGTAAACACACCCCACTGGATAAGTGCCTTTATATTTACAGAGACGATGTGTTCGACAGTGTTAAAGCGAGCTGGTTTGATGGTTTGGATCTTTTCTTTCTCGGCGCTCCATGTGCGGTGCCTCACACACATTGCCGGAGTGACTTTCTCGGATTATTCGCCTAAAAAGGTCTAACAGACGTCTGGCGAAACCTTGCCAACCCTGCTGATCGTTGTTGTTATTATTATTAAGGGAGCGCGTGCACACAATTTCTATTTTTTTTTTTAATAATTGAAAAGACATGTACAGTATTTATTTATTTATTTATTTTAAAGGCAATATATTTGCAGAGAAAAGCTGCACTCGCCCCTCAAACAAAAAAAAAATTGATGATACAGAGCTTTTTGTTTTGCTCCTTAGTGTAATGGTACACCTACAATGGAAAAAAAAAACATGTTTTAAATGAAATGAAAAGGTTTTTGCAACATTCTCATTTTAACGTTCAGCACTTTCCAGGAAAGCTCTTAAAAACAAACTCTGATGAGTCATCCTGTACTACTGTAATGTTCGCCAGAACGCACGTGTCCCGCCTCATAGCTCTACACTAGCAGCAATCAAGGTTTCTCTGTCCATTTTCCTTCACACTTCCGACTATCCCAGCGTCGTTATTTATCCGACAACTTCCCTATTCCCGCTGTTCGCCATACAGATGGACTTTGCTACGCTACTGGCGAGTTTGTCCCAAAAATGTAGGCATGGAAAAACCACAATGCGTCCAGAAGTCGCGGGTCAGAGCCAGTTCAGTGGTGTGTTTGTGTATTTTGCACAGTTCTCACAGAAAGCAGCTAAAAATAAAGCCCTTGTCGTCTACATCAAATGAGATTGAGGTTATTTTACTCTAGTTCGGTTACGCTGCTTCATCTGCTTTTCTTTTCTTCTGCAAACACTAAGCTCACATGCTAGAGCTTAAATAAAAATGAATAAATAAATAAATAATAATAATAAAAAAAGATGTCGTTTGGATTATAATCACAAAGGCTATAGGTAATAGTGCGGTGTAAAGCTAAGTGTGGAGGATGATTTACGGAAGCCCCTACAGGACACAGAACAGGATAGATCGCAAAGAGGAAAAAAAAAAGAAAAAAAAACCCCCAGCAGATCATGTTTACGTGTTCTGATCTGTGGCAATATTTTGCAGTGCGTCGATATTAACCAGCTACACGTAAGCACTTTGGAAGAGAGACGGCTTCACTTTCGTTGCCGAGCGGACTGGGTGGCAAACTTCAGCTGAAGCACTTAATGTGCTCGATATTCTCCTCTAAGTACTGCTGCGGTCTTATTTACCAGAAATATCAGCAGCTTTATCATGTCTTTATCGTTCGGTGGGGATTAATCAGACACAAACTCAGACACACACGACGCTCAGGACGCTGGGGTCTGCGTTTTCACCGGTTTGATAGCGGAACTGACGTGGGAGTTTCACACAGTAGTCATAAATAAAATAATGGCACCCTTCAAGTTTTTTTTGTCTTGTTGTTTTTAGTTTTCAGAACCTTTTTTGACTTTCTTTCAGGAGAAAGTGCGCAGCAGTCTGAGCTCAGACTCGTGCTGGAACGAGCAATGGAAACAGTCAATGGAAAAAAGCCAGTTCACTTCGGCTCTGAATGATGGACTGATCCATTACAGTGGGACATATTGCTCCGACACACACACACACACACACAGGACTCTACAAGCCAAAAACACTCAGTGGTCCTCATAGCAATCTCCTGAATCATGGATTCACTCAGGAACACACACACACACTCCAATTCCTGCCTACAAAGGTGGACAGAAATGTTAATCAGTGCACTACGGGCAAGAAAGACACAGGAAGAACCAGGCGAGCAAAACAGAACGAGGACGGAAGCAGAGATGCCGCACGAATCGTCAGCTTCACACACGCGAGCATAACTGGTCTCACTGAGTGGACAGGAGGACGTGTGAATCTAATTCTAGCACCAGTCACCTTGTTCTAGCCATCTCCTTCATGCTCAGACTGGGATGGAGGTGCGCGAAGGCCGGTCACACTGAAGCAGACAAATACTGTCAGTGTGGTGTTCAGCTCTCGGTGAACACATGATGAATAAACTCAACTCTTGCACACACACAGCCAGTCAATGGCCAATGTGATTAAAGATGAAAGAGCGTAGTGCACATGCCTGGCTGTGCTGTTCGAGCAAGCCCGCTTAATCTCCGTCCTACTTTTCTCTTCCAGACATGAAAGAACTTCAGAGCAAGGGGGAAGAGAGGAAAGAAGAAAAAAAAAAAAAAAAGAAGAAGAAATGAAACACAGACACACACGCATACATATTACGTCTGGCCAACAACCTTTAACTTGTTTTCAACTTAATACAGCGGACGGTTACTTCCAACAAATTCCGCAAGTACCACGCGGGAAGAGAAAAAATAAACTCATAGGGAGATACTAAACAAAATACATTTCTAGACTGTTGATATTAAATCCCTATCGTCCCCGGAAAAATAAACCGGCTGCTACTTTTAAACATTACACGCAGCAGACAAAATTACGAAAATACGCAAGCTGTTTGGAAACGAGAAAACTTTCCACAGTACTTGGCCTTGACTAGAGCTGAAGTGTGCTTACACTGCTTGCCAGATCCGTCTCCCTTGCCCCCTACCTCGAGAGCAAGATGGAGGATATTTGATGGAAAAAGACGATAGCACCTGCTTAGAGCCCAGGAGGCTTGGCACGGACTTCTGGTTCCACCGTCGTATTCATCACATGGCTCTGATGAAGCCTGCACCACCTGGCCAGCCAAACCTCCCGCTGCTCCTGAAGCCTTACCTACTCACCGATGAACTGAAAGGTCTTCGCGAGAGCGCAACACGTTTCCATTACGGAGTTTATGCAAGAAATGGAGGACTCTCTCTCGTTAAGACTCTCTCTCACCACCGATGTGCTATATGCATTCATTTCCATTTTATAAAGTCTCGCACTTACATTCATCAGTACAACGAGATGGCAACTTGTCCTTCAGGTTTCTCGAATAATTATCACTATATTTAGAGTAAGGTATTTGTTTTAGACACCTGTTGCCACAATGTCGGCGCACACACTTCTATCGAATTTCTTTGTATGCTGTAGCGTTGCAGTTTCCCTTCACGGGAACCTGTGCTCAAAGAAATCCCAGTAAAGACATGGCTTGTGAACGTTGGAGAGTGACATCAACCCCCCTGAACACCTTTGGGATGAACTGGAACGCCGACTGCACCCCAGACCTCCTCAGTACCTGATCTCACTAATACTCTTGTAGCTGAATGATCACAAATCCCCACAGTCACGCTCCAAAATCTAGTGGAAAGCCTTCACAGAACAGTGGAGCGCATTATAACAGCAAAGTGTCTAAATGTGGAATGGGATGTCTGATGGATCACACGTAGACGTGACGGTCAGGTGTCCACAAATTTTTGGCCATAGAGTGTATTTACCTTTACAGGTTCCAACTACACTTTTTTTATTTCAGCTCAAACAAACAATCTCCAGTTTCATTTCTACTGAACATTCCTGCTGAATACTTTCCGATCATGTAGTACACCGTTCTAAAAGGGAATTCTTTATAACCCGGTGTCACCCAGATGAGGATGGGTTCCCTGTTGAGTCTGGTTCCTCTCAAGGTTCATGCCGTCTCAGGGAGAATTTCCTTGCTACCGTCGCCTCTGGCTTGCTCGTTAGGGATGACTGCGAACATTAAAAATGTATATTCTGAATTGATGTACTTCTGTAAAGCTGCTTTGTGACGGCGTGCATTGTTAAATCCGCTATACAGATAATACTGAATTGAATAGAATGGAAGTGAATTGAAGCATACAGCCTTTCTTGGCTTGCTAAGAAGGATCTTTGTAAGTATTCTTACATACCTTGTGCATATCACGGACGTTCGTCTTTGGGAGCTCTTGCAGACCCGGACTAAAATACTGCTATTGAGAGTGTCTGAGTGAAGCAGAAATGCAGGCGCGGCACTAAAAAGAGACGCAGAAGTGTTTGTGAGTCGAGCCCATTACTACTCTTTCTACCACTCAATCTGATCGTGTGTGTGTCGGATCGAGACGTGAGGATGGTTACGATCACAACTGAATAACTTCATTTCCTCCCCCACTACAAGCCCTGAGTGCACACACACAGACAAACAAATAGCAGGGTGCATATGTTTTTTTTTTTTATTTTATTTTGTCAGAAACGTTCACAGGGCATTGGGCCTGGACTCCCATATTACGCAACAAAAATAATTGTGCAAGTGGGATCTTTGCTTCCCTTTTATGTGGGCGTGAGCAAGTGGTCAGTTAAGTGTGTATATACACAGACACACACACAGTGCTATGAAAATGGATTTGTCCCCAGCCTGATTTCTTCTGTTTTGTGTAGATCTCATGCCAAATTGTTTCAGAAATTAAAATAAAATCTAAGATTAAAGGAAGGCAACCCGAGTAAACACAAAATACAGTTTTTAAATGATAATGTTATTTCATGAAGCTAAAAAAAGTTCTCCAATACCATCTGAGCCTGTGTGAAAATGTATTTGCCCCCATAAGTTACCAATTCCCCAAATCTATGAAACTGCATTCATAATGAGGTTCAGCTGGACTAAACACAACCAGGCCTGATTACTGCAAACCCTGTTCAATCACATCAACACTTACATAGAACTTTTTCAACAGCATGACGTTGGTTAAAAGGTCTTACCCAGTAACACACTGTAAAGAAAGTCCAGAAATGATGAAGAAGAAGGTGATTGAAATACATCAGTCTGGGAAGGGTTACAAAGCTATTTCCAAGGCTCTGGGACTTCAGAGAACCACGGTGAGAGCCGTTATCTCCAAATGGAGAAACTTTGTACAGCAGGCAACTTTCCTAGAAGTGTCTGATCTTCCAAAATTCCTCCATGAGCACAGCAACTACTCTTCCAAGAAATCACACAAGAGCCACAAAAGGACAAGATCAAAGGACCTACAGGCCTCTCATGCATCAATAAAAGGTCACTGTTCATGACTCTATCAGAGTGGCGAGCCGAAAACCACCGCTGACCCAGAAGAACATTAAAGCTCGTCTGAATTTTGCCAAAACACACCCTGATCCTCAAACCTTTTGGGAGAACATTCTGTGGACTGATGAGTCGAAAGTGGAACTGTTTGAAAGTCAGGGGTCCCGTTACATCTGGCGTAAACCAAACACAGAATTCTACAGTAAGATGTGTGTGATGGTGTGGGGATGCTTTGCTGCTTCAGGGTCTCGGCAACTCGCAGTAATTGAGAGAAACATGAATTCTGCTCTCTACTAGAAAATCCTGAAGGAGAATGTCCGGTCTTCAGTCCCTAAGTTGAAACTCGAGAGCAACGGGATTATGCAGCAAGACAATGAGTAAATCCTAGTCCTAGAACCAAGTGAAAGACTGATCTCCAGTTATCTGAAGCATCTGGCTGCAGTGATTGCTACTAAAGGTGGCACAACCAAATTTTAAATTTAAAGGGGGCGAATAGTTTTTCACATTGGTGATTTTTTTTTTTTTTTGTTGCTTCAATAAAAATAAAAAACTATTGTGTGTTTACTTATGTTATATACACATACACACATTAACATGAACCTACTGCGCTGCACAATGCATTTATAGTGTACATTCATTCATCCTTACTAACTGCCTGGACATTAGGCTACAGGTTTATTTATATTTTGGAAAATACAACCAGGTATGTTGATTAGTTAAAAGACTGCAGGCAGATACATACAAGAATATTAACCGTGAGAGCAGGATTAAAGAGACAAATGATGAACTCGAGTAAATGTACCAGAGGCTGAGGTAATGTCAGAGCCAGAATTCACAGACCATGCTGTCAGTGCTGGCATTTCTACCTCTGGCTCCTTTCCAGCGTTTTCCAATATTTCCAGGGCTTTAGAGGTAGAGTATATTTATATTTCATTCGAAGACTAAAAAAAAAAACCCCCAAAAAACGTCAGGTTTCTCTTACTTCGGGTTTAAATCCGAACACGGATACGATTCCAAATATCTGGAGCACAAAGCGCACACGCAGCATTAGCTTTCTCAAATGATCACAGCTCATTAGCGTTAAGACTCCATCCGGGATGTTGGCAGAGCCGCAGGTCGAGCGTCTGGTCATGTATGGCTTCAGCAGTGAGTGAAAACAAGAAGCGCACGGCCAAGCTTGGCTCTAAGAGGAGCTGTCACCGCCACACTTGGCCCTACTCCTTCAGCGTTTCTGTGATTAATGGTACACAGTGAGAGGAAAGAATTTGGCTAAACAAGTGCCTGAATGGAGGCCAGCATACAGATCACAGGTGGCATCTCTCAAAAGATAAAAACCCTAACATTCATCATATCTCATGTTCTGAGCAGAGAGAGGTAAACACTGCTCATCCGAGTCTAAGCACAGCTTCGAATAACAATATTTATTTGCAGTTTCTTGGAATAGTGCATGTAGTTACAACGATACGTCGTAATTGTTCGAATTTCAAGCTAGCATTTTCATATCGCTGTGTTGATGTCGAGCGTTAAGTGTTCCCAATCTTTAACAGAAATTAAGTGGGTCAAGTAGCTTTAGCGTTATTTCGACAATATACAGCTAGTACAGCACAAGCTCTAAACATCATGGATTATATTTATGTGGACAATATCCTGACCTACAGGTTCATTTGTGGGGAAACGTGCAAAAATTACGACTTCAAATTCCCACTCAGGAGTCGACTCGAAATGGTTTTCCCCCCAGCTGGAGGGTGGGGATTAGGTTTCCCCTCCTCATAGGACGTCGAGATTCTTATTAGCTATTGTGTCAGTCAGTCCAGACAGGATTTCATAGAGTTTTTTGTGATTGTTGTTGCCAAAAATGCTCGATTTTACTGCAGGTTTTTTCCCCCCCGTTTTTTTGTGGACCACTCCATCAATTTTGGCGAGATTGTTTTGCACGCGCTTTCGCGGTGTTGTTAGTTGGGACTTTTACTTGAGACTTTTAAGTTGTACTCATGTTTGACGCACGTGAATGGGAGAGAGATTTGGCTGAACGCGTCTCGGCTCAAATCTGCGGGAAAAACTGCGAGCTCTGCCGAATATTGCGCGGTTTGCTTGCTCTCGCGTTCGTTCCTGCGATCAGAAAAACCTGGAGGGACTTAGAAGTGGTGGACTCGTGTGCTGTAAAACGACCGACGTCGGTCTATTCAGCGATGTCCCTGCCATGTTTGTTTTCCTCGCCAGACAGAATTATCCCGGGAGTGGGTGGCATCTGCTAATACGTATGAATCAGAATTAAAAACATGCTCACGAGAGCTACCCCGTTCGATCCACCCACAGAGATAGACGACGCTTCTTTCCTGCTCGTGGCCTGCTTGTGTCTCAGCAAGGAGGGGTGACTTGCTGCATTAGATTTACCTTGCGAGTGGTAACTCACAGATCGGAATAACATCATTTTGAACCTTGGGGCATTTGATACATGAAGTGGAGGAGTGGGGGGAATGAATACTCAGCGTCCTGGATAGAACAAATGAACATGCCTGTCTGTAAATTCATTTAAAGCAAATACATGTATACACACAGCACAACGTATTTAAAACGTATTCGTTTCCTTCTGATGCTCTGCACAGCCATGTTGCCTTGACGTCACTTCAAATCAATTTGTAGTGTAGAAGACTACCCCAAGTTAATAGGTAGGAATTTCAAGTTGACGGGGTGTTTTCTTTGCTTTTTCCTGGTTGGATGTCGGGAATTACAAGTTGTGACAATGACTCAAACGCTGCAAGATTACACCTAGCTGGAATTTTTTGCATCTTACATACCCCATCATCATGTGTTCTATCATTATGGGGTTTTTTTTTTAGGCTACTAAACATGTATTAGCAGAGGTAGAGGCTGGAACGCAGTGAGATAATCTTGATGTTTAAATGTTGCGGTAGATGACACTGCTGTAGAAAAAGAGGCCCCTAGTTAATTAGTCTGTACTTATTACAGCCTGTGTAGCTTTTGAAACCAGTCTGACACTCGAAGCAGCAATGAAGATTGGTTTGGTCTTTTACACTTTGTCGTTCCCTGCCAATCATTACACAATCTGACCAACCAACGCAGTTCTCGGGTGAAAACCTTGATGTTTTATAGTGTTTAAGAACAAACGAACGGTTTGGAAGGATACGGCATTCGTGAATCCCTTTGAAGAGGCTTATTAAGTGGCAAATGTAGTCGTATAACCTTAGTATTGGGACAACACGAATTTCTAGTGCAGGTGCAACCCAGTACACCCAAACCTTCCAGCCGTCAATCACCAACAGAAAAGGAGAAACGTAAGCATCTTACGTGCTCCGTGAACGACGGATTTCTGTAATGGTGATCAAATAAAAGGTAACATGCCTCTGCGTTACGGAGTACCGCCGACTGCAGGCGATCGAATGTCAGCGAAGAACAAACAGTGACCGCGTTCGGATGAATAGAGAGAAAGAAAGCAGGGGAAAGAGGGATGGAGTTATGTGAGGGAGAGGGAAAACAGAAGGAAACAGATGAACTGTACTGACAGTCTTCATGGGGAAGGGAAAAGGGAGCAGGGAAAAGGCCAGAGGGGGCAACTGAAACATTCCAGACGTGAGGCCTGAGAGAAAGAAAGAGTGCGAGTGAGTGTTAGAGAAAGGAAGCGGGGGAGGGGAGAACGAGATTCGAAGACTGTGGGAAAAGATTATTCAAGAGCTGTAATATTCACAAAACAGTACTATGTCTCTCTCTCCATCTACATCTATATATAACTATATACACACACATCTATAAATATATAAATTTCTCACATGTTCAAATAAAACGGCGAACAAATAAATGTTTTATTGCAACAAGCAAATAAAAGTGAGTCATTATTTCTTCAATAACCTCAACAAAACACCACAAACTGCCTTTTACAATGGTTGGAGCAGGGTTCAGGTTAAGTTACAGAGTTCTACAGAATCGTTTCAATAAATTGTGACTCGAGTAGCAGCACTTAGTACCGCAAACCAGGATAGCGCTGGATTACCCAGAGAATAAAGAGTGAGACCACATTAGAGCACATATGGAAGAGGAGGAGGAGATGGGGGAGGAGCACAAACAGGCCTTTAAGGCTGCACATCTGGTTGCGTTCAGGATGTTCGGGATTCCTTGGTTGGCTTTCCGAGTCTTTGTGCCGCGGCCAACAGGGCCGAACGTTCCGCGAGGGCGCAAATCGGCTCATAAGCGGAGCCGCACGAAGGATTTAAAACTCCATGGGTCTGAGCAAATTGGGTTCTCTTTAGGACTGTTTGCACGTGTTAGCAAGCGGGCCGCCTTTTTAATTTTTTTTTATTTTTCAAAGAGTAATACTCCAGCTCAACTCAAGCTGAGCCACTGGTCATGCACTACAGAACTCCTACCGAGTTTATAATGCCTAGCCATGTGTCCCGTATCGAAAGTTCAGGTCGAACAGCAGAGCCTCAGGGGACAGGAATGTTAAGCCGGGTTCCGTTTGAGCATGCTGACCGAGTTTTAGAAAGGAAAGAGGGGTCAACCTGCAGAGTTCTCCTCCACAGAGTGTCTTCTTCAAACTGGTCTCTCAAGCCTTTAGAGACCAGAGATGTTATCACAGACATATTACAAAATATACCCTTTGATGAGCAACCATAAAATGTGCTGACCCAAAATACATTGGGTCAAGGGCATTATTTGTGGGGGGAATGATTGATGAAAACTGTAGCATTTGGGATTCTACTAAAACGTGTGGATTCGTCCACTAGTCAGAGCAGTGGAAAAAACCATGTTAGTGTTTGTTAGGCTGGAAAGATTTCAGACTAGATGAAGCCAACTCTACAGCTTGCTTCAATAGACTATGATATCAGTGGGCATGTGCGTGCAAGAGATGTACCACTTCCACCTGCCTCCAAAATAACACCTCCCCAGGTCGTTTTGTTGCCCTTTAAAGCCAAATACAACCGAAATAAAATCCACATGAAATGGCGAATTCCACTGTGACCGATGGCGTATCGAAGGGCGTTCAGAGCCGCGGATTGCACATCACTACACGATCACGCTCAGCTCGCTTGGAGCAGCACGTTTCAACTCAAATGCCAACCGGGTTGAAAATGGAGGGAAAACATTCCAGATGCTGCTGTAGGCGTCACATCCTCCGTTCATCATTAAATAAGGAGCTTCCGTGTTGTGTAGTTTCAGAATCAACGAGCTGCCAACTCGTCCACGGGCGCATTTGATCAGTATTGGAATTGGTACGCCCTTAAAAAGTGATGCATATTTATTGCACCTATTTATTTACTTTCAGCATTAACAGTTAGTACATTTACATGGACAGCAATATTAACCCGATTAAGACAATACTCTGATTATTGATGACCTTAATCCGGCTAAAATCATCCTCGGAGTGAACACGAATGGAATCAAGACGTGTGGAGTATTCCTGTTTTAGTCGCATTATCGACGTGCGTTACAGACACGTACACACCTTAATCACACTTAACGTCGTGTGAGAGTTTTCGCCGTATTTTATGACGGGACACGATCACACACGGCGGCGCTCGACCGTTTTACGGTAAACAAATGAGCACGGCTGCGTCCCAAACCGCGTACTTACCTACTGTATAGCGGGAGAAATACACGCATGCACACGCATCGGACTTCTAGCACGGCTTCAAGCGGTCGTCTATTCGCACGTACAGCGTGACGAATAATTAACCGGACTTGAAGCTTTCATGGAATGAAAATTAAAACCACACGGAAATGTATACGGCTCCATAACGAAGACGAACTGTACGTCGATACGTGAAATTCTGGAGGGACGTCGGACGGCGTGGCGCGGTGACGTGATGACGTGTGCGGTCAATCGATCCATGTTCTATAACATGTACGACGGGAACGTGAGAGGAGTATTCTAAACACGACTCATGTAAACACCTTAATCTCAATATTGTCTTATTCAGAATAAGGTCAATAATTAGATCACCGCTGCCCGTGTAAACGTAGTCAATCGTAGTCAATGAAAAGTAAAAAAAGGTGAATAAATCAATCACTGGAGCCTGTGCATGGCGGTTAACTGGAGTGCAGTTCAGCTTTTTTGTTTTTTTAAATCGTTGGTCGAGTCAAAACCTTTTCAAAACACCTTTTCTTTTCAGAGAAATAATATTATAAGTAGGATTCACGAAGAACTAGCTGGTCCCCGTTTATAAAGGAGCTCACGCTCCAACACTCAGACTTCGTTCATATTCAATTGCTTTTCAAACTACTTCGCGATGACTGTACAGGGCTCCACGTCCGACGCGAACTGGTACCAGAGCCGCAGTTGGATTACTGTCTGAATTCCTGACCGGCTGTGCATTGACGACTTGCCAAGCAGGACGAAGATTCATCTTGTCAAAATCGGAGAATGTCTGTGTAGCAGAGACAGATTAATGAAGCTGTCTGGGTTCTGTCAAAGGCAGACTAGACAGCTGTCAAACAGTGGACATTTTCCATAATGGAGGTTTTATTATGGCATAAATGAATACAAATAGCTTCTTCGGATGCATCAGCACTGAGAGATGTTTCACCTGACAGCTAGGTGTACATGGAACATTCTGGAAATTTGTTCCCGTGTGTGTGTGTGTGTGTGTGTGGGGGGGGATGGGTCTAATTTAGCAGACCTCAAGAGACAGTCACAGGGCGTAGTGGGCGAGCCACATTAAAGTTGTCTGAGGTCTCTCGTGCCTTGTTCCCACCTTGCTTGCCTGCGTCTGTGTTTACAAATTCAAGGAAGAATAACCGGTCTGCAGAAGGATGTAGAAGCGCCGTATTCTCTTTTCTCCACCGATCTCAGTCTGTGCACGTGACGGCTCAGTGGTCGAGTGGCCGGAAAATTGGGAGCTCAAATCCGAGAGCTACCGGAGCGCCGTGAAGAAAGAGACTTAAGAGACTTTTCAGTTTGGATTAAAAATTTTAAAAAAATAAAATTTTAAATCACTGACAAAAATTATTAATGCAAAAATCTGATGACGTTATCCAGTGCATCCTAAAGTAAAGTAAGGAAAGTGTGGTTCGGAAACAAAGTGCAGAGGCGAGAAAAAACGTCTCTACTTGAGCCCAAGAGACTGACCAAGCCCAGCAATAACAATCCACAAGCCCCAAACTGCCAGACTGACAACACACACACACACACACACACACACACACACACAATATGGCTCCTGGGAGAACACTTACACTAGAACAAATATGGCTATGACATAACTAATTAGTCTTGCCGACTCCTAGTGCAACGTTACACCATGAAATTTTTGCTTTATGGATTTCATCTCGCAGCACTACAGACATCTGAAACCCAAACTAGATGAGATCACACACGAGTGGAGTGCAGAGCCGTTTCTGTTGATTATTTTTCATTCGATGCGCAATCACACAGAAAAAAAATAATAAATCACAAGATCCTAGTGGAGTGTTTTTAATGAAACGACCACCACCGTACACCTACATACGGTGCCCTCCGGAATTATTGGCACCCTTCGTATAAACAAACGAAAACTGACATGGGTGATTGTGTCGGATCAAGACACCGGCACGAGACGTTTCCACCATCTCAGATTTGACCTTTCACGCATCTAAAATGTTGGTCATGTATGATAACAGGTACTGGTTCAACAGCGATCGTGCCAGTGGCAAAATGGTTCTTCTGGGTAGAGCGACAACGAGGTGCTTTCAAGCATTAAGCACAAAACTGAATATTCATGGAGTAAGTCTAGACTCTTAATCCCAACAGCACGTGGGCTTTTATTTTAACACGTAGGTCTACTGGAACAGTAATCATGATAATTCTAACCTAGCAGGGTTATACTATTATACTGCACATCTGCGGAAGAAAGTAGCCGACTCGTGAGAACGTCGGCGATGTCACGTGTAGAGACATGGCAAAAATGACGCGAAGCAGCGGTGCTGAAAGGAGGAGAACGCGGGAGGAAAGCAAAAAGTTTTTTTTATCAAAGCCTGTGAAGTGTTTTAAATGAACAGATTTTGCCTTTGGCGTGAAGACAAGTTGCAGTTCTGCAGGCGCTGACTGCTCTAGCATTACAGCCAAAGAACAGCGAGGCTGGGACAGGCAGCAGGGTTCATTCTCTCTCTTTCCTCCCTCACATCCACAAAACACACGCATGTATACACCCCTCTCCTCCTCCTCGTTCCCTCCTAACGCTCTGCTGACCTGCTCCCAAACGAAAGCTGAACTCTGCAGACATGATCATATAGGAGTATAATGTCACATGATGATAGTGTGCCATTTAGATGTGGATTCATGTTCAGTGCTACTTCAAATAAATATGTTTAAATCTTACCACAATTTAGAAAAAAAGAATAATATTTGAATTGTCCTGCTGTACCATACAGCGACTTGTCGTTTGCTCTTGGCTAGTGGCCGTAGTGAAATAGACTTATTTATTAATACAGGCCTAATATCAAGACTCATTTCATAAGGTTAGTATTAGAAAATAAAATACATTATTATTAAATATCGATGTAAGAAGACTGAAATGAGGGCGCCATTCCTACATTTTTCCCCAGGGCCCCCAAATCACTAAACCCCCCCCCCCGACTTCAGCATGCTCGGTGTGCATAGCAGTGAAATGCTTTAGCGATACAAACATCTTGGCTCACGTACAGTGTAGCGTTCTACTGGTTAGCACAGACGTTGGCATGGGATATTTATGAACGCACAACATTAAGCATCGCCTGAATTACTTTTTTGTTTTCGGTGATCGCAAAAGCAAGAGTGGAGCAAGTCAAACCTTCATAGCTTAGGGAAAATGGTCAGTGTACCTCTGAAAATAAAAACAAAAACACTCGAATACTAAAAACTAATTGAGACAAGAAAAAACCCACCTGCCTAATATTGGGTACGACTCCCTTGTGCCACCAAAACAGCGCTGACCCGTCGAGGCACGGCCTCTGAAGGTGTGCTGCGGTATCGGACACCGAGACGTTAGCAGCAGATCCTTTAATGGTGCGTCCGAGTCATGCCGGAAAGAACGCAAATGAACGTCACCACGGAAGTTACGAGAGGGGAAACTCTGGGTTTTCTTTAAGACCCGAGTTTCCGATTTTGGTGGGGGTCGTTAAGAAAACACGCTGGAATCAATGGATGGATCCGTGTCTGTAGTTGGCGGTGAATTTGTTGAAGACTAACTACCTGCACAAAATACAAGAGCATTGTACCAATACGATATATAACGATAATGAGTCTTTATTAATCACGTATACATTAGAGCACGGTGAAATTATTTTCTTCGCATAACTCAGCATGTCAGGAAGTTAGGGTCAGAGTGCAGGGTCAGCCATGATACAGCGCCCCCTGGAGCAGAGAGGGTTAAGGGCCTTGCTCAAGGGCCCAGCAGTGGTAGCTCGGCAGTGCTGGGGCTCGAACCCCCGACTTTCCGATCAGTAATCCAGAGCCTTAACCGCCAAGCCACCACCGCCCCTACGCTAAAGTTTACGGTGGCTTCATAAAAAAATTCTTGGAATCGTTTTGGAAATTCTCTGACCTAGTCGTCTAGCCATCACAATTTGGCCCGTGTCCAAGGCTCTTGGATCCTTATACCCATTTTTCCTGCTTCCAACACATCAACTTCGAGAACTGACTGTTCACTTGCTGCCTATTTTATATATCCCACCCATTGACAGTCATTGATGACGTTTTTCACTTCGACCGTCAGTCGTTTGTGTTTTCACTGATCGGTGTATAGTATATATAAACTTTTCGCATTTTATAACCGGTAGCGTTTTAATCTCTAAAAAGTGAAGAGAGAAAACTGCATTTAAAAGATTCTGTTCCAACCGTGGTGCCGTTTGAGCAAACACCGACATTTTAACAGCTGCTATGGGAACACAAACTGAACCGATTTAACTGATGACACACAGCTATTCAAAACTTGATCAAAGCCTGATGCACGCTGTGTGAAACAAAGCACACCTATGCTTTTCTCGGATTTTTACCGGTGCGTTGAGGTGTCAAATTGTGTTAAATGTAGAAGGGGGGAAAAAAAAAAACCTGCTTACATTTCAAATTCCAAGCAAACTTGTCCTCAGTTGCTCAATGTCACCAAACTCCGTTCTTAAAAACTCCTCGAGCAACATCAGCACTCGCAGGTTTAATTACCTAAACAGGTATAATTACTGTGCTGAGGAGGGAAGGGGCGAGGAGAGAGAGAGAGGAAAAAAAAAGAGATATTTTTCCTAACAGAACAGCATTAAAAACTGTTCATTTCCATAAGCGCCCCTTTCCCCTTTCCCTCCTCACACTTGTCACAAAAGCAATTAAAACTGTTGCAACTGTACAACCCCTGCTGAGTTTCTATTATTATATCTACTCCTGCAAATGCTAGAGGCCTCACCTTTCAGCTCAGCTTCGACATGGTGATTAACTAAAGTTGTTCCGAGGAATGCTGGCAGCGTGAAATGTGTGTTGTGCGTGTTTTCCCAGAACTGGTTCAGCTTCTTGTCAGTCAGTTTCCTGCTTACACACAGAGCGCTCCGCTAATACTGGCAAAGAACCTTTTGGTCTTTTGTTACAAATAATTTCACAAAAATACTCTGCTCTCATAGTTATCGAACAATTACAAACCACACCGGTTTATAAAATACATCTTTGTTAAATAAAGGTGTGCAACAATTATTGGCACCCTTTTAGTCAATACTTTGTGCTACCTCCTTTTGCCAAGATAACAGCTCTGAGTCTTCTCCTATAACGCTGATGAGGTTGGAGAATACATGGGGAGGGATCTGAGACCGTTCCTCCATACAGAATCTCTCCAGATCCTTCACATTTCGAGGTCCACGCTGGCGGACTCTCCTCTTCAGTTCACCACAGGTTTTGGGGACCAGTCAGGGGACTGGGATGGTCAGGGCAGGACCTTGATTGTGTGGTCAGTGAACCATTTCTGTGTTGATGTTGATGATGTTTTGGATCATCGTCCTGCTGGAAGATCCAACCACGGCCCATTTTAATCTTTCTGGCAGAGGCAGTCAGGTTTTCATTTAATATCTGTTGATATTTGATCGAGTCCATGATGCCATGCATCCTAACAAAATGTCCAGGTCCTCTGGCAGAAAAACAGCCCCAAAACATTAAAGATCCTCCTCCATATTTAACCGTGGGCATGAGGTACTTTTCCATATGGCTACCTCTCTGTGTGCGCCAAAACCACCTCTGTGTTTATCGCCAAAAAGCTCTATTTTGGTTTCATCTGACCGTAGACCCCGATCCCATGTGAAGTTCCAGTAGTGTCGGCAAACTGAAGATGCTTGAGTTTGTTTTTGGATGAGAGTAGAGGCTTTTTTCTTGAAACCCTTCCAAACAACTCGTGGTAATGTCGGTGACTTCAGATTGTAGTTTTGGAGATTTTCTGACCCCAAGACACAACTAACGTCTGTAATTCTCCAGCTGTGATCCTTGGAGATATTTTGGCCACTCGAACCGTCCTCTTCACAGTGTGTTGAGACAATATACACACACGTCCAATTCCAGGTCGATTAATAACATTTCCAGTTGACAGGAACGTCTTAATTATTGCCCTGATGGGGGAAACGGGCGTTTTCAATGCTTCTGCAATTTTCTTATAGCCACTTCCCATTTTGTGAAACTCAACAACCATTTGCTGCACATCACAGCTATATTCTCGGTCTTACTCAGTGTTATGAATAAGTGAATTTGGCCTGCATGTTTCCTCATATTTATACCCCTGTGAAACAGGAAGTCATGCTTGAACAATTTCCTGTTCCGAGTCACCCAAGTGTACTAAATGTAAAATATCAATTGAGGAATATACTTTTTTCCTCATATGAATTCATAGGGGTGCCAATAATTGCTGCACACCTATCTCTAACAAAGATATATTTTTTATAAACCTGTGTTGTGTTTGCAATTGTTTGATATCCATGAGAGCAGAGTATTTTTTGTCACTTTTTTTGAACAAAAGCTTAAACAATAAAGACAATTTCTCAGAGCCTTCTTTGGACATATTTACCAAGGGTGCCAATATTAGTGGAGCGCACTGTAGACGGAAAGCCCTGGCCTTTATACCAAGTGTTTCTACCAAGCATTGAAACGACTAATGGTTGTACACACTGCAAAACGGTGTGTAAACCTGCATAAACACATCAAGAGGACCGGTCAGGGCAGTGACACAGAACCAACACCTTTATCTAATTACCAAAACACTCCCAGTCATGTCCCCGACGCCTGTCATGGTCTCCGTCGCGCAGTCAACACACCTGAATCAAAGCAATCAGCGCCTCTGTTCCCCCTGCTAGCTTTCACTTCCCATTGCTCTGTGATTAATCATCCAAGCAGAGACAAAGAGGAACGAGGGAGGACCTTCACGGGGGGGGGAATGAGAAGCACAGACATGATGAAATCAAATGAAAGGTCCTGCAATCACTCTGAAGGGTTTATCTGCATGGTCGCCTAATCAAACTCTCACACCAATGTGCGCGCACACACACACGCACACACACACACACACACACACTAATCAAAGGCTCCAGCATGTTGAATAAGAAAATAAAACCACTTGTTCTCTTGTTATATACCGAGCAGCAACACAATTTTCCTTATGCTCATCCTTTAATCTTCAGTAAGTGTTGAATCTATACCTAAAGATGCAGCAGTGCTTTAACCCTCTTACCCCTTAGTTCCCACGGTATTATGTCCCACAGCCCTATACTCCCCGTAGGAACAGCACGCCAACCCTGAGTTCCCGGGCCAAAATTGGCCCCCAAATCAACATTTTAATTTGAACATTGTTAGGCCTTGAAACAACTTATAATAATGTATTTGTGTGATATTACTTTGAAAATGAAGCAGTTCAGTGTTTTGACTCCACTTAGAGCACAGTTCTTAACTAGAGAAATGACGAAAAATGCTCGCTAAAATCCTTCTACTCATTTACAAGTACCTTACGAGCATCAGCGTGGTCAATGCCTTTGGATAAATTCAAGTAAATAATAAATAAATAAATAAATAAATGCATTTTAGCACCAGAAGTCAAGTTTCCGGTGATAATCAGACCAGCAGGTAGTGTTTTCACGAATGCACAGAGATGGTCCCGTTATGACTCCGGACCCCTGCAGTGTCGGTCGCACTGGTCGATGCTGAAGATGAAGACGGATCGGGGTCTGAATCGGGAGAGTTTGCGTCTCTATCAGTTTCGGTTTCAACATCGCCTGAACTTTCACTGCTGTCACTATCTGGAATCCTCGCTCTCGCCTGTGCGACTGTGTATGTTTTCTTTTTTTCCACTGTTTTAGATGTACCCGTGTTCACTGTTGGTGTGACTTTAGCTGGAACACGATTAGCTTTTCGCTTTGGCATTTTTAGTTCACTTCTACAATTACACCAATATTCACGCTTGGATCGGCATCATAATGCCGGCGTAATAACGTAATCACGTCGTGACGTCATCAACCTTCTGGGTTAAAAAATAATAATTAAATAAGTAAGGAATCATAGCAGAGTAATGCTGGTACACTGGCCTTACGGGGATAACGTTTACACAGTAAAGCCGCTATATCGGCCTTACGGGGATTTGGCATAGACGACCAAGCCTGTATATCGTCCTTACGGGGATTTGGCATAGATGACCAAGCCTGGATTGTTGAACTGCACTAAAGTGTTCTGCACGGTGATGTGAGCTGGTAAATGAGACCTTTCAACCGTGCTCATGTTCGACGCACGTGAAGCGAAGAGGGCCGTATCGGAACGTACCGTCATCGTTGTGATGACGTCATGCGTCTTGGCCCGGTCCACGGAAAACCTGCGGTACTTTTGAGAAACTGCAAGCTCCTCTGAATATTGCGGTGTTCTCTCGAGTGTGCAAAATCCTGGAGCGACTGAAATATATTTGATGTGTTTCGTGGTGGAGTTTTCTCTTTAATAATTGCACGTGTGTCACGGATCGGTGCTACACCGTCACTTCCTGTGCCCATTGTCCTTCTTTAGTAGTACTGTACTGTCCTATCGTGTTAGAACATGTCTGCACGTGCACTTTATGTAGGAATGTGTAGATCTTCTGGGTAGTGTGTTGTTTATAGTGTGGTGTTTAGCTGTATATGGTTGAAGTGACAATAAAACCACTTGAACTTGCATGGGATGGATTCTTGAACTACGTATTGACGCACTTACTTTAACTTTGTATTCGCAACCCGGCAGGCCACATGAGCTGCGACAGCCTAAAAGAAAGGGAGCGGCACACGGTCAGATCGGAGGTCTAATGGAGATGCGTGAGCTCTCTCCGTTCTTGGGTGTCAATCAAACGTGCCAGGACGCTGTATTAGCTTTCTGTCCGACCGAGAGGACTCGGGGGATTTCTACTTGGGCTCTCGACTGCAGGGATTGTACTTGGGCTCTTCTATCATATGTATTCCTCTCTCGCTATTTATCTCCATCTCTCGCACAGCTACATACCCTTTCGCTGTTTCACCTTGCACGGTCTTTCCCATTATTCTTTACTCCTCCATGTCCTCTCTTTCTCCTGCGCGGTCTTTAAACAAGCTCCCTGAAGCACAGGGGTCCACTGATGATCTTTGAGATATGTTCCTCCACAAAGGCCTGTCACTCACTCTCCTCTCAGGCCCGAGTGGCTTCTAGGCAATTAGATTAGATGTGGCTTACGGGTAGCAATTATATCTGAGTTTGGGGTATAACTGGTGGGGTGGAGGCAAGTAGAGGTCGACAGAACAGAATCCACTGCACTGGAACACAAAGAAAGGTGGGTGTGTGTGTGTGTGTGTGTGTGTGTGTGTGTGTGTGTGTGTGTGTGTGTGTGTGTGTGTGCGCGCGCAGGGACAATGGTCAGACTCACAGAGAAATGAAAAAGACTGCACTCAAAGAGAAAGATAGTTTTAAAGCCCGCTCGACCGAGTGCATCCTGTAGGTCTATATACACGCTCACCGCTGGCATTTTATTAGGAACACCTGCTCATTCATTCATGCAATTATCCAATCACGTGCCAGCAGGCCAAGGCATACAATTATGCAGATAGAGGTCCAGAACTTTAGTTAACGTTCACATCAAACATCAGAATGTGATCTCAATAGCCACATTCCCACCCGAGTGTGCGAATTCAGCTTGTCGATCGCATAAAACACTGGCGGATAAAGCGCCGTTTCCATCCCGGGCGTTCAAGAGAACAAAATCGTCACGTCCGGGAAAACTGGTGCGAATTATTCCATACGGATCTGCACTCTTTTTCCGAGACAATTATCCAGTCACATGATTTGTTGACGCAAAAAGCCACATGACGTTTTTGATGTGCATCAAGGAATTTATTAGTTTAATGCGTTTCTGTCGTCGTTTGTGCGCGTGCCTTCTTTTGGTTTTGTTTTATGAGATGTTTTTTTTTTTTTTAAAGCGGACAGAAAGGCCACAGTAACACATTAACCACTCTGTACACCTGTGGTGAGCAGGAAAGCATCTCAGAACACACGGCGGACCTTGAGGTGGATGGGGTCCCCCCCCCAAAAAAAAAAAAAAAAACCTTGCAAGAAACACAATAAAAAGTTATTTCCTGCCGTTATAAACCATGGTAATCAGTTCTGTGTTCTGGAACAAGAAAACAAAGGAATTGATAAGCATCTCTACACTCTGTCCCATATTTTCTTTCCCTATCTGCTTGCCAAAGGGAATAGTGTGTCCTCTGCACTAATACACACAGTCTATACAAAGGAAAATCCATCATTGCCTGTCTTTCGCGTAATTTTCCATTTGACCGTGACTCCTGCGCGAGGGTGTTCCATAACCGCCTGGCTTCAATTATATAAAATGTCAAACTGAAATATTTTCTACGCCGCATTATCAATCCGAAACTCTAGACCAGAGTGCGACCTGGAACAGAATCCAATATGAACAGAAAAATAAAACACAACAAAAACACCAATTTGAATCCAAGACGCACTCAAAACAGAAACCGAAAGCAATAAAAAAAACCTTAATTGCCCCACAGGCGAGGGGCAGAACTTTTTCCCCACCCCCTCCGGTATCGAATAAGATGAACCGGAATGACGAGCAAGAACTGGATTTACACTGCGGCACATCAGGCAGGTGTCATTTCTACCAGTTATAGTGTGCCCAAGGTTTAAAACCGATCACAACTCCCTGCACCGGGAACGTTCATGTAAAGAAATAAGAGCAGTGGTTTTGTTAGTGGTGGCTGAACATAAACATAGAGCCCACACAGAAAAATCTGAAAGCCCAGATATTTCACTGTACATACAAGCACGAGTCTCTGCTGTCTGTTAGTAGTGAAGACAGAAGATATCAAATGGAAAACACTGGCATTAATAGTGCAGCCCAGCTTAGAAACATACAAGTGCTATGGGCTCGTACGACTCTAGACGGCTAAGCAATATCAAGGCAATATGAAGTCAGTGTGATACATGACTTAAACCTGTTGCCGTACGGAAACAATGAATTTTTCTACAATTTTATGATGGGCAATAAAACAAAACTACTATTTTCATATGCAACTGGGAAAATGGGTCTTTTCGCAGTGACATGACCGATAAATAAATAAATAAATAAATAAGGCATGTCACATGACCAGGAAGTGCTGGTAGCATTTCTTTTTCTGCGGTCACGCGGCATGGTGAAGGTCATCACCGGAAGGGCTCTCAAAATGTGATGAAGTGTTCGAAATTTTGGCAAGACTACTTAAACACAGTAAAAGCTGACCAAAGTGCTGAACAGAGTGAACAGTTCAATAGAACAGAATAAAACCGAATCGAGACAGACAACAGTTTAAAAAAATAAATAAATAAATAAAAAGAGATTAACACACTTGAGAGAAGAGATACACGTTCAGCCTCTTTTTAAAAATGATAATAGAGGGTGCGAGGCGGATGTCCGGTGGCAATTGATCCCATAAACGAGGGGCAGCGACTGAAAAAGCTCTATCCGTCTTAGTTTTTCAACTGGATCGAGGGACAAACAAAAGAACCCTATCGGGACATCTTAAAAATCTGCTAGAAGAATGTGGTGTAAGATGATCTTTGAGATAAGAAGGCGCTTGATCATTAAGAGTTTAAAAGACAAACAACAGAATCTCAAACCGGATCCTAAACTGGACCGGGAGCCGATGGAGCGATGCTGAAACTGGGGTGACGGGATCATATTTCTTTGCCCTGGTCTACAGCCTTGCGGCTGCATTTTGAACCGTCGGGAGATGAGCATGAGATGACTGAGGAAATTGCCAGAAACAAATCAATCAGACCACGGCTTCCAGAAGCTTCTCATTGAATTGATGCGAGAGTGAATTTCTGAAAGCCCTGTTCATTAAACGTGTTATCAGTGATTGCAAAATTTTACTTCAAGGGATTTTAACGCGTGATTTATGGAAGTAAAATGCTGTCGTTAGACCGTCTCTGACCTTTAGCAGCTCCTCGTTTGCATACGACTCAAGTGCAATGAATTACCATAATCTAGGCGCGATGTGATAAAAGCACGAACAACCTTCTCCAAATCTTAGAGAGAAAAACATGATTTAAAGTTTTGAAATAGTCCGTAATTGATAAAAAAAACTATTCTTAACGACCGAGTCCAGGATGACACCAAGGTTCGACTGAAACAGGCCGACATAGCAAAACACACCAGGCGTCTCTAATAGTATATTCACGTTCTTTCACATTCAAAAGCAAGATAAAATGGTTGAAATTTCAGACATTTTGCAATTGCACCTTATGATCTAAATGGTATGTTTCAAGAGAAAGAATGAAAAATACAGAACAAAATTAAACAGATCTTTCATCCAGAACATGTTTGGATCTAATGTGATCTAATGTTTGGTGAGCGAATCCGTCCACGTACATCTTACAACTGTAATTCCTTTCTACAAGAGTCTCACATGCTTACTAGGTGGCAAAAATAAATAAATAAATAAATAAAAAATAAAACACACCTCTGCAACTTATAGTCTGGAAAATGCAGTAATTGGAATCTCATCCATTGTGTGTGATTTTTGACTATATGATACGTTCCACCGTTGCACACTGTTGCCATACGGTAACAATTTACCACCTCCCCTACCCACAATGTTTTTTGGGTTAAATTTTTTTTTAAAAAAAAACAAAAAAAAAAACCATATGCTATGCAAAACTAATGCAAGTAATAAAATTTTTTTTAAAAATCCATAAAAAACATTTTAAATGTAAATGTCCAAATCCGTGCAGTCCTCTGAAAGATCAACACTGGCCCTTTATTCATTAAACCAGACTGGATACTTTAAGTAGAATTAATCAAATATTACATTTTGTTATTCTTTTATTTCAGGCTTTCATTTCCTGTTCTGGCCGTGCCTCAACTTTGTAACCTTTTCCATTTTATGCCTTAAAGCTCAAATAAAACTGTAGAGACTTGGATTTCCACGGTACTTATGACCAAAAAAAAAAAAAAAAAATGAAATACAGGTCGTCTCTTTGAGATCCTCCTCAGTGAGGCATCTCCTCGCACACGAGCTACCCCAAAATTACCAGAATCAATCAGCCAGCCCGTCTATTCAAAACACGGCTTCCAGAAGCTTCTCATTGAACTGACGTGAAAGTGAATTTCTGAAAGCCCTGTTCATTAAAAGTGTTATCGGTGACTGCACAATATACCTTTAGGAGATTTTAATGTGAGATTTATGAAAGTAAATGCTGTCGTTAGACCGTCATTGACCTTTAACAGCTCCTCGTTCGCATAAGACCGGATATCTCAGTGTCACTCAGAATTCAATAAACCATAGAGAATGAGAGAGACATCTGAGAGGAAAGAGTGTGCTGAGGGCCTGATATGAGGCATGCTTAACCTGCCAGTCATACTGCATACTACGGCAAGGCTTAGAAACAGAAATGTATGTAATAGAGAGAGTTTTTTTTTTTTTTTAAACAAGAATGTGAATTCAAATGTGTTGGACTGTGAAATTACAGCCATTATATATGAACGGATTGTTCTTCATTTTTAAAACCGCTAGTTCGCACACACACATAGCCTCAAAGTTCTCTTATATAAAAACTAGTGGAATCGATGTACTGGCTTTAGGATTATATACGTGAGATTTGTCTTTATGGTGCAGTTCACCTCACTCAAACACACATTCTCACAGAAATCACCTCGCAGAGTTCACTTACATAATCATGTTGAATAATTCAGCCTCCGAGCAGAAGTCTTTCTATTGTTTGCTTTTGAAATAGTTCACATGCCCGCACGCTGCCGAGACGAGCACTGATTAAGGCCGGCGCGAGAGTAGAGTGCTTCTGTGCGCGTGTGTTCCACGGTGTTGAAACGCTTTTCGGAAAAAGTATCCGTCCTTTCCATCGACAGATATAGACTCGGCTTGTAGCTTTGTAACCCGTTCATTTTAAACGTCGACTAGCTTGCAAACGGTGGCGTTCGCAGGCTCGTTCCACAGCCATTCAACACATTTCATCATCCTCACATCTCCATACAGTTTAACTGATGTTTAAATACCGCTTTTAAGTGACCGACGATTAAAAAAAAATGTTGTTTTTTGACATAGAAGCCAAATGTTCCATTGATTTGGATGCTGCACAATCACAGAGCAGCATGCTCAGCATGTCATTTAGCTCCATCGAGTTATTACTGCACCTAGATGGTCAAAAATGGGAACAAGTGCTAACAGAGTCCCACCGGGGCAAGAAAACACTTCCCCATGCTCGCTCTTTTTGTTGGGGGAGGAACAGTGGACGGGACAGTTCATTATATTACCTCTTTCTGTGAAATTGTGTCGACAGGAACCACACCGGCTGGATCAACTCATCAGAACGAAAACCGCCTTCCTGTCACTCCATAGTTACCCGAATAGAAAGGATCCCCGCGTACGATCCGTACTAAATAGTATCCGAGATGAGAATTAGCGTGTCCCGAATCGTAGTATGTTGAAATGAGGATCCCAAAAAGCACCCTTATGGTCTACTATTTCCGCTAGATCTTGGAAGAGTGAATCCGTGGACACTTTCAGCTAATAATCGCCCACCACCCCTTGCAGGAGTTTCGCGACCGTTTGCTTTGCCGGAGTCTAGAATGCGTTGTAGAGAGGTTGTAAATGAAACGTGGGAAAAATAAGTCAAGGGAACAACCGATTAAACTACATCGTATAAATGACGTAAGGAATGATGAATGAAGAATGTTCTCTTCCGTTGCATGACGGTTTAGTATGCCTCAGTACTTGCATACTCTTTTACTACACACTCGAAAGTATGTACTTTTTCCTTCACAAAAACAAAAAGTAGTATACGCTTTTAGTACATAATATGAGTATGGCAGTTGGGACGCAGGGCATGTGACTAGCGAGTGTAATCTCTACACTGGTGTCTAGCTAACTACGTAACTAGCCAGTCCGCGTGTTTGGAAACAAACTACGAGCAACCGGAAACCATCATAATTGCACCGATTGCTTATAAAACTTTCTTTAAAAAGATCCAAAAGCGGTCAGATGAGGGGACCAGACGACATGTCTGCTCTCTCGTAGTTTGTTTACTCTAAATACTCACTAGATACTAGCCTATAGCTAAGTCAAGTGTGATAACCTCTCTACTTTTTTTTTTTTGAGGCCGTCATTATTAATGTACTACTGCAACAAAATCTGTCGGCACTAACCAGTACTGCTTCCGCTATTATTCTACTGCTCCGCCGTGCGTTTCTCATCATTTTTCATTCGGATGTGCTATTTATTATAAGCCTTCTGCGCCAACACACACAAACCTTCACACTAGCTGTACACGTTCATCAATCATAGAACAGGGTCAGATATATAAGTGAGGTCACCACTGGTCAGATGTTCTCCAACAGCCCGTTACAAAAGCAGGTGAGAAGTTCAGATTGATTACGTTCGGCAAAATAAGTCGTTTCCCCATTATTGCTTGCGGGAGACGTTTCCCCAGAACGTGTTACGTTTCTATAAAGCTTTTGAGTGGAATTTACTTTTCCTGGTGATTAAAAGGAGGTCAGAGCGACTACTGCATGGAAACACAAAAACGTTCTCGGGAAAACGTCGCAAAAATACAGAGCTAGAAAACGCACGCTTTCGTAGTAGAGACTGTTAAACGGTTATGTATCTTGAGGTGTTAAAGACGGACCGTGGAGCAGTTATTTCTCAGAAACATGTACGTGTACGTGTGTGTGTGTGTGCACGAGAGATTTGCCTCTCTCAATAAAAGCTTCACAATGGAGGATCAGCATTACAATGGACTTCCACTACCCTCGCAGCTATGGCCACAGCGGACCTCGTGTGAAACTGGTACTCTTCTTAGCAGTGGCAATCCACGTTTGGCATTTTTAACTGTGAATGAGCCTGTCATTTTTGATACGAGGGAAAGAAAAGAAAAGCAAGAGAACCACTCATGCCAACTTGTCCCTGTAGGAGGCAAAGCAATGCGCTGTGTGCGCTTTCAAGTTCAAACCTGCTGAGCTTTTATAGAGCCGTTCTCTGCATTTATCTCGAGGACACTATTAAAGTCAGGAGAGAAGACTAGTACACCGGGTACTGGTACACCGATCAGAGTACATATTAAAACCTGTACCACCAAAACAGCTCTGAGCCGTCGAGGCACGGACTCCACGAGATCTCCGTAGGCGTGCTGTGGTATCTGGCACCAAGACGTTAGCAGCAGATCCTTTAAGTCCTGTACTGTACGTTGTGAGGTGGTCCATCCGTGGATCGGCCTTGTTTGTTTGCTCGATCGTATTGAGATCTTGGAGGTCAAGTCAACACCTTGAACACTTCCTCAAACCATTCCTGAACAATTTTTGCAGTGTGGCAGGGCGCAGTATCCTGCTGAAAGAGGCCACTGACATCAGGTAATGCCTTTGCCATGAAGGCGTGTACTTGGTATGCAACAATGTTTAGGTAGGTTGTCAAAGTAACCTCCACATGACGAGCTTTCCCACAGAACATTGCCCAGAGCCTCAGACTGCGTCTTCCGGCTTGCCTTCTTCCCATAGCGCATCCTGGTGCCATCTCTTCCCCGGGTAAGCGACGCACACACATGCACCACATGATGTAGAAGAAAATATGTATACAAACGGTGTAGAAAATGGTGTATATCCACAGTTATTATAAAACACAAAATGCCTCATTATCCACTGCTGCTAGCTACATCACCTCCCCTGCCACATTAATCAGCGATTTGCTAATCTATGGAGAGATGCAGGTCTACCCAGGGGAGAAAAAACACCAAATAAATATTTAACAGTATTCGGATTTCACAGATTCTGCAAGGGGTATGCGAACTTTTGGGCACAACTGTATCTCAGTATCGACCATGTAGAAAGTCGTCTGTTCGCGTGTCCGTTTTATCCCAATGTGGCATCCAAGTCTCTTGCGTCAACCTAGAACATGGCTAGATTTAAAAAATAATAATAATAATAATAAGTTTTGCGGACAATAAAAAACCGATTCTGACTAAATGAGATGTTCTGTCCTGTCCTTATCATACATGTGCAGATAAAGCCTGGGCTAAATTAGGAGAAATCGTTGAGAGCTCGACAGTAATGGCCTCGTTTATTTGACCTTTAACAGCGAGTAACTATGGAAGCCAGAATGATCACGCTAACTCCGCGCACATTCAACTCAAACCTCGATGACCTCCACTTCTATGTTGTTTTGTTTACCTAAAAAAAAAAAAAAAAAAATCCTTGCTCTTCCATGCATCAGGATACAGGCTATCGCATGTGTTTGATGAGTGTCAGATGTGTGAATGTTTAACGCAGATATAGTGTGTTTCTGGAGTTAAAAACACCACAACACACTCTAAAGCGATGCCTTACAATGCTTACTGACGCCTTCTAATCATGTCCTTATTTACACGACACACACGCAAACCGAGGCTCGAAATAACTCACGAAACCATGTTTGAACGCATCAAACAATTACATGTGCATCAGAGCAGACTGTAGCCTCTTGCGCCGCTCATGTGGTTTCAGAACCGCGTGCTTTGTGCTGATTCACACGGACGTAGATGTCGCCCTAAATACAGGCCACAGCAAAGTGTGGCATTTCTAGTGTTTATACTTTATGGGTTTAGTTACATGAAATTAGCCTTTAGTAATGATTTTGATGCGTGTGGTGAGAGAATCCTGCGGTGTTATTGAGGTTCGAGGAAAACAATTCATTCTTAAACTAGCTATTGATAGAATTTCTCATTATGGGGCACGCTGCCATGGTAGCATAGTTTAATGCGACCCAAATAGGCTAATATAGGAAAATTAAACAAAAACAAAAAGAGAACGTTAACAAAATTAGAGAAAATTAACCTTTTTTTTTTAATTATTATTATTATTATTATTATTACTCCCAAAAGGACTTTACTGAATCACTTGTCCTTGAAAACCCCAAAGAGTTTGGCTCCAAATTAAACTCTTTAGCTGAAATACTCATGGCGGACAATGATAGCATTTAAAACGTTATCTGTGCGGGGCTGGCGGTTCGATTCCCAGCCCACATGCTGAAGTGTGCTTGGGCAAGACACTGAACCCCAGGTTGCTCCCGATGGCAAGTTAGCACCTTGCATGGCAGCTCTGCTACCAGTGCTGTGTGTGTATGAATGAGACACAGTGTGAAGTGCTTTGGATAAAAGCGCTATATAAGTGCAGACCATTTAGTAAGGTTTTCTACTCTACTATCCAAACAGTTCTTCTGGCGCTAAGCCTTGGCCCAGAATTCCCACTATGCAGACAAAAGAGGAAATTCCATGCAGCTCTGGAAACATGCGCTCGCAGCCAAAGGAACACCTTCACACAGCCCCGCTTCATGCCGTTTACACACCGTCTGCGTCTCCAGTTATTCTCCTTCGTGGCCTCCTTTCCCCTCGTCCTCTCGGAGCTTTTAAGGGGCCTGCAATTATAGGAAGGAATGGCAGCCGAAGCGGTGAAGGTGATGGTGAGGTTGCACGAGAGGGCAAATGTCACCCCTGCTGAGTGGAGGGGGTGGAACCAGACCCATTCAGAAAGCTTGAAAATGGAGAGCTGTCGGACGGACGCCCACAGCAGTGGTTACTCACAGCTGCAGATTTCACACGGGTGGGCTCGACACTCGGTACACTTGGCTATACAGAAACAAACGGGCTTAAATGCACCAGGTATCCTTTAAATATAGTCAAGAAAGAAGCCTAAATAAAATGATAGAATAAGTCAGTCTTGGGAAAAAGAGCCACAGATGCATCGCGATGAAGCCAACGTACAGACTTCAGCCTGCTTGTGTCATACGCTCAAAACATTTCTATTCTACCGATATGAAAGTGCACACTGTAACCATAACAATAACTAACTAACAAGCCTGGCTTACAAACCATCTGAATTATTAACCAGGTTAAATAAAGAGTGTTTGCCTTCACTGTAGGGTTGGAGAAAGAAAATCTAGAGAATTTGAGCTGCTTGTGTGACTTAACGGTATGCCGTTAAAGTAGGAGGTCTCATCCAGTCCCAGTCAAAATCCCAAAAACGCCCTATATGGTCAAAATCAGGCCAAATGACCATCACACCCATTTGTGGTTGTTCCCCCAAACGTTGCCACAAAGTAAGACGCACACAGTTGTATAGAATGTCTTTGTACGCTGTAACATTACAATTTCTCTTCGCTGGAACTAAGAGACTCAAACCTGTTCCAGCATCACAACGCCCCTGTGCACAAAGCGAGCTCCGTGAAGACACGGTGTGTGAAGGTTGGTGTAGAAGATCTCGAGTGTCCTGTACAGAACCCTGACATCAACCCCACTGAACACCTTTGGGATGAACTGGAACACCGACTGCACCCCAGACCTCCTCAGTACCTGATCTCACTAATACTCTTGTAGCTGAATGATCACAAATCCCCACAGTCACGCTCCAAAATCTAGTGGAAAGCCTTCCCAGCCCAGAAGAGTGGAGCGCATTATAACAGCGAATGGGGAATGAATCCTGACCGAGATGTTCAACGAGCACATATAGATTTAATGCTCAGAAACGTTTAGCTGTATAGTGTAGCTACTTGGTTACTCTTCGTTATATTGCGATTACAGGAATAGTGAATATGAAACATTTTCAATTAAACATGGCGTAAATCGCCTCACTTTGTCCCCCATATTTTGCATTTCTGTATCAGGATCAGAAAAGAAAGTGGTCTCGGCACTGTTCTAGTAATTACAAGTGTGAATAGCAGTAACAGATAGCGTCAAAAGCTACAGCTTCTACACATTATTCATGCTAGGTTCTCTTTAGGGTGATAAATCATGTCCTTGGGAAATGTGAGGGATTTTCCAAGTTTGTTGTGTGAGTGTGTGTGCGTGTGTGTGTGTGTGTGTGTGTGTGCGCGCCCATGACAGAGTCGTACAGCATCAGCATCCTTAAAATTCAAAAGCTGTAACTATCAACATGTCCCTGACTCCTCACACTCCCTTCCTCTGGCTCACCTGCTAATGATATTCTGCCTTACACAAGGGATGACACACACACACACACACACACACACACACACACACACAAAACCTTGTTAGTGGAGGCTGAAGCAGGTGGGATTGGATACAGAGTCTGTACTCGCTCACACAGAATTACATTATTGATCAGACCACAGATAGGGTTATGAAGGATTCATGGGGTGTCAGTATTGCCAAATTTATCTGCCAGGGCATATACGTGTGTGTGTGTGTGTGTGTGTGTGTGTGTGTGTGTGTGTGTGTGTGACAGAGATGGAGAAAGACTGAGAAGGTGTTTACATGCACGCTAATAATACTAGTAATCAAACAGTTTAAAAAATAAATAAATAAACAAATAAATATTGGGCCGTTATTTATAAAAGAAAGAAATTCAGCAAATGCACCCTGTTAACCTGTTATTTAATATATTTACATTAAAGAGCTTGTTAAAGAGCCCGAATAAGGACAGCATTATGCACTCATCAGCCATGACATTAAAACCACCTGTCTAATATTGTGTAGGTCCACCTTGAGCTGTCAAAACAGCTCTGAGCCGTCGAGGCACGGACTCCACGAGACCTCTGAAGGTGTGCTGTGGTATCTGGCACCAAGACGTTAGCAGCAGATCCTTTACGTCCTGTACTGTAGCTTGTGAAGTGGGGCCTCCATGGATCTGACTTGTTTGTCCAGCACATCCCACAGATGCTAGATCGGTTTGAGGGGAACCCGGACGCCAAATCAACACCATGAACTCGGTCACGTTCCTCAAACCATTATCCATTAGTCCTTCCTTGGACCACTTTTAGTAGGTATTAACCACTGTATACTAGGAACACCCCACGAGACTTTGGAATTTGGAGATGCTCCGTCTCAGTCGTCCAGGCATGTCGCCCAGATGCTTACGCTTTTCCTGCTTTTCGTCTCTACTTTCAGAAATGAAAATTCAGAGGGAAAAAAAAAAAAAAACATGATATGCTGAATATTAACCCAACATTCCTCTGTTGTTGATATGCGGCATTAAAATCACAAACTACTCGAGAGAAAAAATAAATACCCTTCCACCAGGCTGCTCGAAAATGTTCAACTAATAGGTCATGGATTTCAAGAGACTCGGTCAGGTTATTTGTTGACTGGGTTATTGACCCAGTGAGCGAGAGCGAGAGAGAGAGGGATGGCGCTCCTGATGCTTTAATTTGAAGCCACATGAGAGTTGCAACATGTGCTGAGTGTGTGTAACAAAGTCCATTGCTAAGCCTTGTACCAAACTGTTTTCCACACTTACTGTGACACACACACACACCCCATGCTGATAGGAGCTACTAGGAGTTTAATCGAAGAGGAATGTGGAATGGCTGATAAAGCTGAATATAGCAGAAGTGTAAGCTCTGGACACGAGGCTGTAAAATAATCTGGCTATGTCCCAGGGGTTGTTTACAGCAGTGTGTACATTTCTGACGGACGGTACAATCCGCCCCGTTATCACATGTTTTTCCAGCACTTACTCCTCAAACACAGGGATGACAAAAATCATGCCAACGTTTTTAATACAGCTACATCATCATTTGTCTTCAAAACCTTAATCAAGTTTCCATTTTAAATGAAGTGTTTCGCCTCTTCGCTATATGTTAAAGAAGTGATTTTCAACGGATTTTACAAATTATCTTCGACAGGAATTCGACACTGCGTCTCGGAGAATCTACACAGGAGTTATTGGCATAGCTCACTAGCGCAGCTCATCGACGCCGATACGAGTTTGTGTTGGAGGAGGGGCGACACTAACTGATAGTTAAAAAAAATCCGGCAGGATTTGGGGTGGGGGGGGGGGGGGGGGGATAGTTAACAATTCTAGTCCTATAAATGGGCGACTTTGTTAATTAAAAAAGAAAAAGAAAAATAGCCTTAGTACGCTGTTTATGAGGCAGAGCCTAAGGACCATATTATATGCCGTTTAAAAGATAAAGTTAAAGCAAGAACTTTAAATAAATAAATAAATAAATAAATAAATAAATACAAACACCTTTCTAAAGTGCTGACTGGGATTATAATAACTGTGTGGATGCCTTGCAGCTCAGCTGCTAAAATCCCAGTCAGGATAAGTGAAATCCTGAGCCGTACGGAGGCTGTAAAAGCGGAGAGCCGAGGAACGGATGCTTTTTATTACCCTGAGGGATTGTACTGCTAAAGGAAATGCCACGCTGAGTCAACAATAAGGAAAGATATCACTGCTATAAGACCGACGTGTCTGGATGCGATTGTGGGAGTGGAATAACAAAAAATATCCTCGTATGTTACCCGAGTGTGAGAAAACAGGAATGTTAACAGTATTTGTACAGGCGTAGACATTTCCACTGGTGTCAGCCAAGCGATTCAAATCCTTGACACTAACTCGTAATGGTGATAACATGGGCGTGTCTTCTGTGTTTGTCGAGTCATTCCCATAGAGTCCCATGTGACATAACTGAAATACACGGCACTTCACTTACGTTATAGTTCTTATGGGGATCGACTCTTCCACTGGCTGAACAGTCCTTTCCCAGAACTATAGCTGTGCAGTAAGATGACTTAAAACAGGTTCATTTCAACATGTTGATTGCTAGTCCTGTTGTTCTTTGCCGCTCGGATACGTCCCGAAAGAATCGTTTCCAGCTTTTCCTCAGACGGAATTATAAAGCGTG
>NC_030434.2:9263937-9381437 GCF_001660625.3 Ictalurus punctatus | reverse complement strand
CAAATCAGCTAAAAAAATAAAAAGTAATAATATTTCATGTGGACTTTAAAGTATTAAGCGTTTCAGAAGTGATACACAAGAGCGTACATGCTGCGACACCGGCCTCATCGCACCACCCCTGTTGACGTTTCCTCCAACAGCACACCTCATAGTGATTAATTCCAGACGAGGGTTAAATTGGTAAAATCCACATTATCTGGAAAAATAATAGCAATAAACAAAAACACAAGGTATAAAAATAAAAAAAAAATGAAATGTATAAGGAACAACTGGAAATTGGGTTCTTTGAGGATTAACCGCACCATTGCACTCAAATTAAATCTCCTGCTTGAATGCCGCTCAATCAAGCGATGAGCCTTTACACATCCCAAACTCAACCGGCCATCCATCAGACACCTTAAGCAGCTTTTGATAATCTTGCATAAGCCAAAAAAAAACCTGTTTAAAAAAAAAACAAGAACCATGTCACTGATCCATGCAGCCATCTGTTAACGCTTTGAGAGAACAGACCATGTGTTCACACAGGAAACGACTATGGTCCATATGTGACACTGAATGCTGCCCAGAATACAAACGGAAAGAAGGAACTCTGGGAAACCCGGACATCCTTCATGATCAGTTCTGCAAAATGGAGTTCATCATTCTGGAGGATCATCTCACAGAAACCTCTCGGTTAGCTCTTTTTGCTACGTTTAACTACATGTTGAAACCGTGCAGCACTTTGTTTCCAACAGATACCTTTCGAAATCTGGTATTATCTATCATCAGCTTACAAACAGCTGAGCCTATAACTCACGTTACAGATGCTGCTCAATGAGAGAGGTGCAGAAACTTTATTTCACGTCTATATCGAAGTAAATATGTGTAGATGAAGGTATCGCTAGGAGGACTTGCAGGATAAAACACCAACCCTTATATACACTATACTATGGCATGTATGGAACTCCGTGTTGGCTATTACCCAGTCTAGCAAGCCGGATCTCCAGCTTTTGCTAGCAAGTCTGAAACATGACTAAGAACTACCTACTTTCCAAAACATGTCAGCAAACGTAATCTCAATTGCGTTAGTGGGGTTTGTTCGTTTAAAACAAAACCTGAACAAACCAGCACACAGATGTGTGAAGAGCCAATCAGATTGCAGCCTTCACGACTGTGACGTTCATGACCAGAAAAGGTCACAAAAGAAAGATATTAAATGCGGGTAGACCATCTACGGCTGAGGCTACCGGAGAGATGACCAAATCACCAAAGAGTTCATCAAAATACAGATGTGAATACGCGCCGATGCCTTGGTAAAATATTATCACAATTTCAGGCTATTTCAAAGATATTGGGAGATTTCTACCATGATAAAAAAAATCAACTGATTAATCACAACCACTCAAATTATAGTACCTTGCTGGTCAACAAGAATGGCGTTTTTAAACAGGAATTAGGATATAAATGTCTTGTTCGCTAGTATATTTAGTTAGACAGAACCATGGGAACGATGGAACATTAGCGCATTAGTTCAGCAGCTGTACCATGGTTAGCGGTTTAATATTACTGCACACCACAGCAATGTACTACAATAACAGCATGCCAGGGGCGAAGTAGGTCCTGAAATCTCCACAAAACCACTGAGCACTAAATAATTAAAGCTGCCCATGGTTTTCCTTTTATTAACACGCTTAAAAAGGCATCTTTGTGCTAGAGAAAGCTGAGGGCCTTAATAAAAAAAAAGAATAAAAAAAAAAAAGTGCACAATGAGGAGTTATTCTATACGGTCCTGGAGTTATGTTTATGCAAGATAACGTATTGGCTGGGGTGAAGAAAGCTCCGATCACAGGCCTCTCAGTCTGAGCACAACCACGGGGTGAACTCTGCTCTTCAAGAAGAACTTGACTGGCTTCAGGTTAGTGACTAACTCTCTCCAGCTCTGCATGCAATCTGTGCAGGAAGTGTGTAGGCTCAGAATGAAGACTGTGTATAGACTAACATGTGATTACTTTATTGTAATTGCAGTGTCCTAATGAACACGCTTAAAATAAGGTGCCGTTAAAAGCAGTATGGCACGGGTTGTTTTCAGAGAAGACAATTCCCTAGGCCTGGTCTTCATAGTAGCTTGAAAAAAATAATAATAAATGGAACTGCTTTTCTGAACTCTATCTGAGGAGCTGCACAGGAGCAAGGCTTTTAATGAAATTCCCTGATTTATGCCACATCCGTAAGCAGTGATTTGTAACAGATCTGTCCACACTGTAGCAGCCGCTCTTTGTGCCAGTGAGTGGTGAGGGTTCTTAAACAAGTTAGGCACAGCCTGTCAAAAAGACATATTGCGCTCAGAGTCGCTTCTTTTGCTGAGGCACACTGATACTGTTCCTGCTTCCCTGAACAAGCGGAATGAACAAGGGTGTTCAAGGAGGCAAACTCCAAGATGAGCATACTCGGCACGAAATTTGAAGATTCGGGATTATTTCTTCTTTTGTATTACAAAACTGTTCGGAACACCTGCACACCTGCTCATTTATTCGGTTATCCAATCATGTTCACGACAAACATTAGTCTATTGGGGGAAGGGGGAGGGGGGGGGGTTTAGTCACAATGACTAACCGTGGCATGGTTGTTGCTGCCAGATGAGCTGGTGTGAGTATTTCAGAAACTGGTGCTCTACTGGGATTTTCACACAACAACAGTCTCTAGAGGTTATACAGAATGGTGCGACAAAACAAAAACACATCCAGTGAGAGGCAGGAAGCAACTTGGTGATGAGAGAGATCAGAAGACAATAGTTAGACTGGTTCGAACTGACAGGCAGGCTGCAGTGACTCAAATAACTACTGTTTATAACCGTGGTGAAAAAGAGTCTCAGAATGCACGTGTCAAACCTTGAGGTGAAGTGGGCTACAACAGCAGATGACCATGTCAGGTTCCACTCCTGTCAGCTAAGAGCAGGAATCTCAGGCTACAGTGGGCACAAGGTCACCGAAACTCCACAGGAGAAGATTGGGGGCGGGTTACTCCTAGTCTTTTTTCAATTTTCAAGTGTCCAGTTCATGATTTTATGCACTGTGTAGATTGTCTGATTGACTAATTGCACGAAAGAGCAGTTATAATTAAAGTCTGTTTCGATTCTGAGGTTTTAACCAGTGAGATTACTACAATTTCGCAATGTTTTGAATTTGTATTGTTGCAGCCTAAAACCCTCACGTCCCACAAGTAGTGGCTCATTGGTTAACTCTCAGAAGCAATGATTACAGTTCAATTCCCAGCACTGTCTAGTAATGTACCACTCTAATGCACCATTTAGCTGCATCATGGCTGACTCTGCACTCTGCTTCCCCCCAAGACTAAAGAATTCAATTACAAACGGGTTTTTTACTTATTAATATGTACGGTAAATTGTCATTTCGGGCAAATGAATACTCTTTAGGGACCCATAAACACCCAGCTATAGTAGATGTAGTCCAATACGTTTTGTCTTTTTTGATAGAACTGTATAGGAGTAAAGCACAGAGAGAAATTCCAGCAGTCACTCATGTACAGAAGAAGGAGTGTGAGCTTAAACATGACTGAGTGATAACATTGCACTTTCTGTTGGCATCATCAGCAAGCTTATGCCTCTGAAACACACACACACACACACACACACACACACACACACACACACACACACACACACACACACACACACACACACACACACACACACACACACACACACACACACACACACACACACACTCCTCCCACCCCTGGGCCTGAACTGCTTTATCATTCTGGCTCTAGTCACACTCTTTAGAGACAGCGCACTAACTGAGTCAACAGTCAGCAGAAAGTCATCACACACTGGAGAGATCACTGAGGACATTCTCTTTCATCTCTGTGCATGATAACATTTATCTGCCCACGAGGTTAATGATCGACTAGATGAGCTGGACTTGTCCATGCGACACAATCAGGCATGCAGTGTAGCCGCAGGATGCATGACGTGCATCAAACAAGTCTACACATGACCAAGATCACGGATACCGTCGTGCTCGACTCAGAGAATTCATACTGTTAGGGTCTCTAATGACTATATATAAAAAAAAAAAAAAATCACACTGCTGTCAGTTTAGGAGCAAAAATGGTTTTACTGCACTTCACCTGATTAAGGTGGAGTATCCTTTAACTGCAACATATAACCAGAATTAAGGCAGAATAATAAATGAATGCATAAGATTTACATTTATATGATTTACACTTTAAACAGGAAATCAGACCTTCAGTGTTACAATTTTAATACTTTTACTCTGAGCGGCCATGTTGATTTGACGACGCTTGCTGAACGTTGAGTTGAGGAGACCGTCACAAGTTCCCTAACAGGAATTCCGAGTTTGTTCTAGGAAATTACGAGTTATGATCTTTAGTCGAATGTAGCGTAAAACACGCCGATAAAACACTGATATTTATATTAGTTAACTTAAACTCAGCTCGTCAAGGTGGTATGGTGGTGCAATAGTTAACGCTGCTGCCTCACGGGGCCCCTGCTTCGATCCTGAGCTCAGGTTTGTGGCGTTTTGCATGTTCTATCCATATTCATGTGGGTTTCTGGGCTTCTTCCCACTTTTCTTCGCTACTTCCGAAAAACATACCAGTAGGTGGATTGGTTAGAATAAATTAGTGTGCGTTCATGATGTATTGGGATAGACCCGCGTCCCATCCAGTATATTGCTACCTCGTGTCCAGCGTTCCTTGGACAGGCTCCATAATCCTGACCGGGATAAAGCGATTACTGAAGATTTACTTCAAAACACAGTAGATTACACTGAATTACTTGAAGCCAAAAATGACCATGATTCAGTTCGATGTACAGTGCAGGCCAAAGCTATATCCAAAAACAGCTCAAGCACAGTCACCACAAGACGTGTCATTTCTGGGCAATTAGTAATGATTCACAGTTTCCACAAATTGTCCAGGACTGGTACTGCCAACCAGAAAAAAACACAACATAAAACATGCCTATTTCGTGACTTATTTAACCTCAGTGCAAATACATTACCAAACGAAACACAACAAGAGGCGGATCACACAATGGAAGCATACAGAAAGTACAAAACACCTGACCTCAGTGGTTAATGCTGTAATTAGGTAAATATTTCCCAGTCTGAGGAAATGCATATCTCTCGGATGACCGGGTGAATGAACCGCGTTTCCCGTCATCAGAGGAATATCAGAAATTGAGAAAACCGAAAGTAAAACGGAAAGCAGCCGAGAGAATTCCCCGAATAAAAAAAAAAAGTTCAACAGGTATCTCAGTGCTTTAAAATCCAAACATGCTCCTCGGAGTAGCTGCAACATGAAAAGGCTGTGAAGACTGATGACTATTGTGACTCTTGATGAAGTTTTCAAACTGCTGCCGGAATGAAAACAGATGTTGCCATTCTGTTCTCGACATGCGTCCCCTCACACACACTTCTCACCAATGTGTCTTTGCTTCTCAGCAGTGTACCAAACAGCTGATCTTAACACAAGACCAATGTGGCGGATGTAGTTATTGATTCTGCGGTATCATGCCGCCACACTTTTTCCTACCGTTGACATTTCTTTGGTCCTCATTTGTTGACAGACAAAAGCTGCTGCCTAAAATGAGCAGGCCTTTAAAAAAAAGAAGAAGAAGAGGCTGTAATTTGACTACAAGGTTGACTATAGAGACATAGTTTGCATTTTACACTAACAGAAAAGAGTTGATTTGAATCTCGGTGTGATGGATTACAGAACCAAAACAGCTGTTGAGTCACAACATTAAAGGAAATGTCCACTCTGAAATATTTATAATGTTCTTAAGTTGCTAATCGGTCAGTTTGTCCTCTATTTTCCTTGCTCCTGTGGGGAGTTAACACTTGTGTGCCATGCTATTACGAAGAGGAGTTGCTAGTGCAGTTCCCATGACTAACAAAAGGTTAAATTAGAAACGAATGATCGGTGCCAGATTCTGCTGCTAGCGCTAGTCTCACTTTGCATTTCAGCATGTCAAATTAATGAGAAATTTAACAGAGGAAGGCAGAAAACAGCAAAAATGTTGGACTCAGAAGTTCCAGAATGCAATGACATGGGAGTTTTAAAAAGTTTTAAAGGGCTGCTGCATCTGCGTCTTTAGGTAGAGATGAAACAAGGGCTGATGCTCAGCTGGTAAACTGGAATTTCCCGACCTCTGGCTAGGAAATAAAACCCAAAGAAAACCCCCCCCCCTCAACTTGGAATTCCTACTCATCTACTTGGAAAGTTGCGAAAAATCTCTTCGACCCTGAGTTGCCCAGAATCACGTCAGCGCTACAATATTAATCTGGGTCTCCACTGCACATTAATTATTAAAAAGTTTAATACGCCCGGGGTGGATTCCCCCCCTTTTAATCACGTTCAGTAGAAAATGTCATCACTTCTCACCTTCGGCTCTGTAAGGCGGTTAGTGTCAGTTAGCGAGCAGGTCGGCTTTAGATACACACGTTGCACCAGTGCAACTCATGTCCAGACATGCCTCTCTCCCATGTCTGATTCTCGGCAATTAAAAGCAATAATGAGAAACTATGTGCTGGAGGAAATGAACTTAAATTGAGGAGAAAATTGCTTGTCGCTCCCATTGTGCCGTGGCACCGTCTCCTCAGCAAACACTGACCTTCGTTCGCGGTTTCCCCATTGTGCCTCGTACAACCCGGCAATGACAATCCATTTGCTTAACACAGGCTGGAATTAGAGATGCTCAATACCAGAACTCGAGTTCTTTTCACAATGACTATGATTTTTTTTTTTTTTTTTTGTGCGATATTATTATCCGACACAGAAGGCCATCGTGCATGAGATATCCAAAATGCAATTCGAGAGAACAGGCCTGATTGCTTGTGGATGAGGGGTTTTTTTTGTAAACAAAAAATAAGAGCTGTACAAGAAGAAATACAACAGTAGACACAATTTAATGACTACAATACACTAATTCACATCGGCCCTGCTCATGACTGCAAACAAACACTAATAAAAGGCTCCAAAAAGCAGTGAAAGACCATTATGATGAGCTCTTAGATAGGAGGGCTGCATGGGAAGTGGGGATAATTGAGGAAGTGTCCACTGCTTAGATTTCGGAGGCCAAAGGGCCATGCGGAATCGAGCAAAACACAAATGTGCGCAGTCATAATATAAACTAGACTCCTCCATCTGCTTTTTTTTTGGGGCTTCATTGAAATCAGTACACACAAACAGCGGACATGTAAGCAATCCATTTACAGGCGCAGAGCGAGCAGCGAGCACACATACGCACATACTGAGTACCCACAGGAAGTACATGAAACGACTGGCTGTGTATTGTCATGTTTCTTGGTTTGAAAGACAAACAAACAGGACATTACTCATGATCGCTCCTGCTGATGAAGAGAAAATAAAAGCTTGCTCCTTCTCTCCATTTGACTGCTGCACGTAGGACAGAAGCATTTCCTCTTCTGGATCTCACTAGCAATACACACAAATACATTCATCTTCAGCTTTATCCTGGTGGATCCGGAGCAAATCCCAAGCCATGAGGAAGGAATACGACCATGGACCGTTCACACACACATTCGCATCTAGGGGCATTTTATAGCTGTCAATCTGCCAAGGAGGAAAATGGAGAATGTGCTCCAAGTTGATAATAACACAAGCTCAATTATCAAATTAGAGAACCTGGAGCTGTGAGGCAGCAATGCTACGATCACTACTCACAAATTAACACTCATTTCAATTTCAAATTCTTTCTATATTATCCTGATCTCAGAGTTTTGGGTTCAGTGGCTATCCAGTGCTTACCTGGCAACTGATATCTTTCAGGGACACTTAGTGGTTAGCACATTTGCCTCGCACCTCCAGGGCTGGGGGTTCGAATCCCGCCTCCACGTGTGTGCACGGAGCTTGTGTTTCCTTCAGGTACTCCGCTTCCCTCCCCAAATCCAAAGACACACTGTAGGCTGACTGGAATTTCCAAATTGTCTATAGTGTGTGAATGGGTGTGTCCATGGTGTCCCCCTGCCCCAAGTTCCCTGGGATAGGCCCCAGGCTCCCTCGTGGCTCTGTGTAAGATAAGTGGTATGGATGGACTGTGTAGAAGCTACGCAACTCGGGGTCCTGAGTGGTGCAGGATCAAACACAGCCACACTAGCCTGTGATGCATAAGGAAGGTGGATAGCCTCCCTGTTATCGAGAATTGAATGGGAATTGGCCAAGAAAGAAAAAAAAAAAATGCAATCCCTACAGCTGCTACTGGTTTCAGTCTGTCTGCAGCATTTGCACATTCTCTTCTGCTAAATTTGCACTCTCTGACTCAGTATTAATGTTTCTCGCATGGGATATTTTGTTCTGCACTTCATTGCTTAGATTATTGCTGATTGTTGAGCTGTAACGAACCAACTTACCACCAAAAGTTTTGTGCCAATAAAAGAATCTTTAAATCTTTAAACAAGCGCGATATAAAATGCTAGTATCAATTAAATCATTCACTTCAAAACCCACGTTGACTTTTTACCTTCCTAACCCCTGCACCTTTTATTCAGGGATGTACGCAATCTGGCCACTCATGAGGGTTAAACACACATTGCTGGGACAGAGACATGCAAGTGAAAACGTGTACAGCAGGTACCTGACTGGAAACCATCAAATGTGACCTTGATGCAATCTGGTCAGAATCCGGTTAAAGCTGCACTGCGTTATGTTAACTGTAGCCTTGTTAGCAAGAGCATGCTACAACTGGTAAAAGCTACAGAAAACACCCCCTTAACTTACAATTTCATCTGGTCAACTTGGGGTAGTCTTCTGAACTACCAGATTCTTCCATCTTTACAGTGACATCAAATCAACATGGCCACCAAGGTCCCTTTCTCAACTTTTAAATTAGTTTATAAAAGAGCTGCAACAACTAATCAATAAAATCGATAATAACCTATTATGAAAATCGTTGTCAACGAATATCATTATCGATTAATTGGTCTGCGCGCGACATGGGGCATGTTTACTCATTACGTTACTTCTCTTCTGAAAAACACGCATCGCAGAGTCAACACTAAAGTTGTGTCCCAAATGACATACTATACACACTTACACTATGCACTGTGTACTCTACCGTCTAGTGTGTGAATTTAAGAAAGGCAATATCATCTCAAATGGAACACGAGCGGGTTTTTACTAACCGGAAGTATACGCCGCTTCCTAGTTGACGGCGCATGACGTCTTACATGCATAACGCGACGCCGCTGGCTTTTAGAGTCACCGACAATGACTTTCTTCAGTTTACTGTTTATGTCAACGTTACCTTTTATAAAAAGTAATGCATAAATACTAATAAATAATTAAACATAGTATTTATGCATTATTTTTATGGATGCGCAAAAAGCACTGAATGAAACTACAGTCCTAAATGAATAATATATATTCGGGTGTGTGTACTAATCACTGTTTTGAGACGGCAATCATCAACGTTGGAGTCTCAGTCGGTTGTTAAGATACTTGTTACTGTCTTCTGTTGTGCTGCAATTTCAGTCCAAAATGTTGCACGAATGTTTAACATTCTCTATGCTAGAACAGAACAAATAGCCACTCAAACCCATAACTGTAAAATGCAGTAGCTTTTTATGACTTTCATGGAGGCATCCATGTTTGTTTTTCCCCGACTTTGCGTGCCCAACATCCTGAGGTGGAAAATATCATTACCATTGACAAGGTATCATGAAGGTAGCACAACACCCTCCCGTCCAAAATTACTTCAAACCTAAAAAGAACGAAGGTTGGTGCATGCTTTAGTTCCAAGAATGTAGTTAACCTGTTAACATTATTTGGCTCCACCTAAGCAAATGACAAATATGCAAATATTGTATAAGTAAGCATTAGAGGAACTCACAGATAGCAATCTTTCTGTATTGGCAGGAATTTTGTAGGAACACGATAACAAAACATACCAGAAATAAGATAAGAAGCCACATGAAGATATTTTCTAGGCCTTCTCTCGTGTGGTACTCTCGTGTGGTACTCTCGTGTGGTACTCTCGTGTGGTACTCTCGTGTGGTACTCTCGTGTGGTACGCCCCCCCCCCCCCCTTTCCTAATTTACTCATAATATTTGAGCTTGTTTGGCATAAAATGGAAATCCACCGTTGTTGATTAACACATTCAGTTCAAATATAAGGATGATAATGAGTAAGCCGGATGTTTTCCCTCAGCTCACCGTCTTTATTGATTACTTTTATCTAATTAACAGAGTTGGCGAAATGTAAATTGAGTTTAACACAGCCCTCAAAATCGCACAACGTAGCGTTCACTTCCATCAATGGTTAATCATTATCTCAGCCATATATAACAATTATATACCACTATGACGGGTTATATAATATGACTGTAGGACGATGGTGCAAAGTATGACAAAACGGAGGCTCTGTAAGCAGGACTACATGATACAACCTCCGAGTATTCTCCGAGATGTCGGTGCTTTCCTCCAGTGTAACACATGCATGCCTATGCACGCATGATTAGAAATGGTTTCTAGTTCCTTTCACCCAGTAGAAAGCCATATGATGTGCATTTTCAACCACGCACCATTAAGATGTACCTTACCCCTTACCCACAGCATAGTGCTCAAGGTGACTGGAACCACGTTAGGCAGTTTTATTACTTTGTAAAGGCCAGTGTATACGAGGGCACTAAAGAGAAAGGCATGGATCACATAAAAACTTTACATTTTGGAGGCAGAGCTAATAAAATCGCGCTAATCAGTCCGTACAGGATTTCGCTGAGGTTTTTTTTTGTTGTTGTTGTAATTTTGGTGGCCAAAAATGCTTGATTTTGCTGCTGCTTTTTTCCTTCAAAATTTGTGATGCAACTTGCAACTGAGTTTTTTGGGTTGTTTTTTTTTATTATTTTTTTTTTTTACAGAAACTACTTCAGTTGGTGAAATTGCAATTGCACAGTCTTTCACAGTGATGTTTATTGGCAAACGAGACCTTTTAGCTGTACTCACTTTCAGCAGACGTGAATCGAAGAGGGCTTTGGGTGAATGCGCTTTGTGATGACGTCACATGACGCGTCTTGGCCCAAATCTGCGGAAAATCTGCCGCAATTTCCAAAAGTTGCAAGCTCCTCCGAATATCGCGGCGTATCCGATCGCAAACTCACAAAATCCTGGAGGGACTGGCTATTACAGCGAATGGGAGAAATACCACAAGTGGAGATTTTGAGTGTGTAGTCTACATTTCCTTCTTGTTCTAATGGCGGTTTTCCCCAGATCAACTTCTTTACTGATTACTTTAGGCACATTAATTAAATGTAAATTGAGTAACTTGTGTACACTAAGCAGGGAGCGGAGGGGGCACAGTGGCTTAGTGGTTAGCAAGTTCGCACCTCCAGGGTTTGGGGTTTGAACCCCCGCCTCCACCCTGTGTGCACTGACCTTGCGTGTTCTCCTCATGCTTCACGGGTTTTCTCCGGGTACTCTAGTGCCTTCCCCCAGTCCAAAGGCACCACTGGCATTTCCAAATTTCCCATAGTGTGCAAATGGGTGTGTGAGTGTCTGTGGGATTGTGCCCTGTGATGGGTTGTATTGGGTTGGCACCCCCTCCAGGGTGTCCTCAACCTTGTGTGCAGATTTTCCTGGGATAGGCTCCAGGCTCCCAGAAACCCTATGTAGTATAAGCAGTATGGAAAATGGATGGATGGAGTATACAAAGTGCAGCCTATAATCCTTATGGAAGAAATGTGAATGGATGAAACAAAAATAATAAGAATAATAATAAGCAAGTTTTAGATGCAGAAATGGGGGGGGGGGGGGGGGGGGATTGTGCTTTCTGTAGATTGCTCTGTAGCACCACCTTCTTTCAGGAATTTACACAAACATCGAAAAACAGACATTTTCAAGGCAAAATGTTTCTTCTCTTTAAACGTGGAGAATGTCAGAAACATATTTAAAATGTTAACCCGTGTTCTTTTGTTTGTTTTTGCCTAGAGAGAAAACTAGAAACTATGTTTCTTCACAAAGTCTTACCTCAGTGTTGGCTTAAACCAGCCTGGTCCAGTTAGCAAAACTTATCAACACTGTAGCTTGTAGAACAGGCTGTAGTTTACTTCAAAGGAGTTAGCACTTTTATTTGAAATGAATTCACACAGAACCTGAAACTACGTCATGTTTTAGACTACAAATAATACTCCTAATCAAGTTCAGCTCCAGAAAACAGCGTTTTAACAGTCCTAGTTTCACATCTCTTCAAAATGTAGTCTAATCAATCAGTGCTGAATACAGTCAGGAAACTTGGTTATGGAAGACATGAAACCTGAACAAACAAACAAACATGTTTATTTATTTTTCTTTTCTTTTGGAGGGGGGGGTCGAATAAAGTGTGAAAATACAAAAAAAAGTGATTAGGATAGATATCAAACGCTTTTCCGTGCGTTTAAAGCTTCGTACTGGTAATGAAAACGCTACGTCCAACACTACAGTAAATAAACAAACAAACAAACAAAGTAACGCGCGTGCTCACCTTTGAAGTTCACGCGACACGCAGTGGGTCTTCAGAAACCGTAGCCCAATCCTACGCTCAAAACTGCTTCATATTATCCTTGAAAAACATTTAAATGTCCTTTTTTTTGTTCCTGGAAACACCGGGAGGAGAGGAATACAGCGCTACACGACTCCGCAGATGTAAATCCGTGGACTCTGTCTCTCTCTGAAAAACTGCCGAAGTACACCGGGGCTTTTCCGAGATCACATGACCTGGGTAACAGGTAGGGAGAAGTGACGCGGATGTGCACTGCACCTGAAAAGCTAACAAACAACAGCTTTCTCCCCAAACTGGTTTATCTGCAGCTGCAGCATCTGTAGGAGAACAGCAGCAGGGTAAGAAAACTCGCCTCTCCCCCGAGCACGGCTCTGATAGGCTGCTGAGCAGGACCGAGCTCGTTCGTGTCGGAATACAAACGCAAAACACCGAATAACGCAAATTAGCGACTGAGGACCAGCGAAAGAAAACACAAACAGACCAACAAAAAGTTAGGACTGGTTAAGAGTGAGTGGGCGTGGCTATCGGATCACTTCATTGAGTGTATAATCAAACGGAAATGACGAGTGGCTTGTTAGAATTCCTACGAGTTTTCCCATAGGGGAAGAGAAGGAAAAAACGTGTACTTCTCTCTCTCTCTCTCTCTCTCTCTCTCTCTCTCTCTCTCAAAAGCAACCCATTCCCTTCCCTTGCCTTCCTTAAGCTCATGATCACTGTTTTTGCGTCAGATTAATCCATGTTTAAAACCCTGAGGTTTTCTCAAATCTTCCTCAAGTGGCCATCATGTGTCTGAGTTAAACGAGCTGTTAAATTTGTGGTGATGTGTGTGTGTGTGTGTGTGTGTGTGTGTGTGTGTGTGTGTCTGCGTCTGTGTCTGTCATTGTCACTGTCATTGTGGGCATGCTTTTATGTCTAGATAGCTTGGCAGGAACCAAATGTCCCCACAAGGATACCAATACCTGACGGGTTGGACCTTGTGGGGACATTTGGTCGGTGTGTGTGTGTGTGTGTGTGTGTGTGTGTGTGTGAGTGAGTGAGTGAGTGAGACAGTGGGCATGTTTTTACATCTTGATAGCTTGCTGGGGACCACATGTCCCCACAAGAATACCAATATCTGACAGGTTTGATTTGGTGTGTGTGAGTGTGTGTGTGTGTGAGTGAGTGAGTGAGTGAGTGAGAGAGAGAGAGACAATGGGCAAGCTTTTATATCTTGACAGCTTGGTAGGAACCAAATGTCCCCAAAAGGATTCCTGAATACCTGACATGTTTGACCTTTGGTTAGTACCCACATGGAAAATGGCTTACTTAAAAAAATAAAAACAAAGTAAAAAACTAAGGTTCCCAAAAGACAAGGTTCACTTGGACTGTAGGTGTTAGCTTAGCATTAATTAGCTTCAGTAATGGAAGGGGGTGGTGGGGGGGATTTTTGGATAGGGGATAGCTAAAGGATTTTTGAGGGGCGAAAGTATTGTCCTTGCCCCATGGACTTACAGATGCTCTTTTTTATTTCTCTCCCCTCATTTGTTTCTCTCTATGCAGCTAGCATTTCCAACACACACGACGCACACCCATATGTGCATACGCTGTCCTTCTCAAAGCCTTCTCATTTTCTATAAAGACATGAGCAGAGGGGGGTGGCTGAAGAATAATGATGGCTGTCATGGAAAGTGAAACAGGTCTGTGCCTGTACGCTTTACATGCTGAGTATTCCATAATTGGAGCCCTTTGTTCGGGTGGAACAGCAATAATCCAGCACTTCTGTCATTCTCAATGGAGCTGTCACACTCCTATTCACCAAATCCTGAAAAATGGCTGGATGAAAGAAGACCGAACTCAACAGCTCGAACTGTTTTATATAACATGCAGGTGAAATCAATATTAATTTTCAGTTTTACAGAATATTGTTAGTCCATCAGTGATGTACTGAAAAACTGGAGAAAAAAATAATAAAAAGTAAGAAAAGAAGTAAACATGGATGTCATTGAGTGAATGGAAGGGCTAGATTTAAATTGTTTAATGTTGCCCTCTACTGTCTAAAAATATAACAACACCTAGAGTAAATAAAGTACATTAACACAAACCTCTTTGTATATTGTACTGTATATTGACCACATTTACAGTTGTACTGGTCATTGTTTTCACTATTTGCTCGTGCATGTTGTGTCCTGAGCTGGTGCCCAATGCTCACAGTGAGCCATGAGGTGAACCAGATGCACAGTCAAGAAGCACAGAGAGACGCTATGTTACGAGGCAGCAGATAAAAGGAAAAGAGGGAGGAGAAGGCTGTGAGAGGAAAATAAAGGGGCTATTTTTAGACGTGCATAATGAGCCGATTTTCTTTCTCTTTCTTTCAATGGCGAGCTAACTGGATGCTGTCAGTATGATATATTGCAGAAGATCTTTTACCTGTGCAGAAAATCATTACAGCCCTGGTTTATAAGTCTAAAAAAGTATTTTAAAAAACAAAACAAAGCCTCAGACCAGGGATACTTACGTTTTTCTGGGGTGTTAAGTTATTTTAGGGTGCATAGACGGTGCCATTTCTTTTGGCCTGGAAGTCTATGGTTCTCCAAATCAGCAGGGCTCTATGGAAAACTCTACTGTGGATACTAAACTAGCAATTAAGTTGTGAGTGTGGCTTTTTTTTTATTCTGATCCAGTCTGAAAGGGGTTTTGGTTAGTGGGCCAACAAAATTGCTGGTTTATTCTGAATGGTCGGTTTGCTGTTCAGAAGCATATAATGCCGGGGCTTTGCTGTCTGTAGTGAAAAGAGTCTTTGTCTGATACAACACTGCTGTCCACAAGTATTGGGTCAACGAGGGGCAAGGCTGATATTCTTTTGTATACTCTACAGAAAGCTCTATGGCTTGTAAAATGATGGGATCATGTCGTTTTAAGCATGTGAGATTTGTCTTTTGAATTTCTAGCAACGGTCCAGTCAAACACTGTACATAAGAAGAATATGAAGACCGGTACCCTAAGAGCACAGCATGATTTCTCTTCATTAGTGTCCTGATTTTAAGAGCTAGAAGATGAGGGATAACTGATTAACGTGCTAATCAGCAACAGAAAAAAAAATAATAATGATGTTCTAATGTTGTGGGAAAACCTGTATGACTTGTTTAAAACCTATTAAACATTTTGAGCGTGATCCGAATACAATTATTCACTTCTAAGTTCGTAGATTTGTAATAAATTCGTAATAAATTCATAAATGCTTCGGATAAAAGCGTCTGCTACATGAATAAATGTAATTTCGTGGATTTTGATAAATTGTGTTATGAAAGCATTGTCCCAGTGATCTCTCTCTCTCTCTCTCTCTCTCTCTCTCTCTCTCTCTTGTTCTCAAGGTTTGACTGTTTAAAGGATTGGATTTTTAAATGAGATTTTGTAATCTATTAAATCACAGTACGCTTACATTAGAGTTATTCCACTGAGTGGCTGAGTTTTTATAGCTGGTTGACACCAAATAATAGACTCTGTGAAGCAGAAAAAAAAATCCAATAAAAATGTTATGAATCTTTCATCAGTGTGAATATTGTCTTTTAGCTAACCTTTAGGGTCAGAATAACAGGCTACATTTCTTCATACTGAACCAATATCAAACTTTTTATATGAGCTATTAAGACTTGATACAATATTTATTATTTAGAATTAAACCCAAGCAAGTTAATATACAGTATCTCACAAAAGTGAGTACACCCCTCACATTTGTGTAAATATTTGATGATATGTTTTCATGTCATCAAACACTGAAGAAATGACACTTTGCTACAATGTAAAGTAGTGAGTGTACAGCTTGTGTAACAGTGTAAATTTGCTGTCCCCTCAAAATAACTCAACACACAGCCATTAATGTCTAAACCGCTGACAACAAAAGTGAGTACACCCCTAAGTGAAAATGTCCAAATTGGGCCCAAAGTGTCAATATTTTGTGTGGCACCATTATTTTCCAGCACTGCCTTAACCCTCTTGGGCATGGAGTTCACCAGAGCTTCACAGGTTCCACTGGAGTCCTCTTCCACTCCTCCATGACGACATCACGGAGCTGGTGGATGTTAGAGACCTTGTGCTCCTCCACCTTCCGTTTGAGGATGTCCCACAGATGCTCAATAGGCTTTAGGTCTGGAGACATGCTTGGCCAGTCCATCACCTTCACCCTCAGCTTCTTTAGCAAGGCAGTGGTGGTCTTGGAGGTGTGTTTGGGGTCGTTATCATGCTGGAATAATGCATACTGATCATGCTCTGCTTCAGTATGTCACAGTACATGTTGGCATTCATGGTTCCCTCAATGAACCGTAGCTCCCCAGTGCCTGCAGCACTCATGCAGCCCCAGAGCATGACACTCCCACCACCATGCTTGACTGTAGGCAAGACACACTTGTCTTTGTACTCCTCACCTGGTTGCCGCCACACACGCTTGACACCATCTGAACCAAATAAGTTTATCTTGGTCTCATCAGACCACAGGACATGGTTCCAGTAATCCATGTCCTTAGTCTGCTTGTCTTCAGCAAACTGTTTGCGGGCTTTCTTGTGTATCATCTTTAGAAGAGGCTTTTGGGACGACAGCCCTGCAGACCAATTTGATGCAGTGTGCGGCGTATGGTCTGAGCACTGACAGGCTGACCCCCCACCCCTTCAACCTCTGCAGCAATGCTGGCAGCACTCATACATCTATTTCCCAAAGACAACCTCTGGATATGACGCTGAGCACGTGCACTCAACTTCTTTGGTCGACCATGGCGAGGCCTGTTCTGAGTGGAACCTGTCCTGTTAAACCGCTGTATGGTCTTGGCCCCCGTGCTGCAGCTCAGTGTCAGGGTCTTGGCAATCTTCTTATAGCCTAGGCCATCTTTATGTAGAGCAACAACTCTTTTTTCAGATCCTCAGAGAGTTCTTTACCATGAGGTGTCATGTTGAACTTCCAGTGACCAGTATGAGGGAGTGTGAGAGCGATGACACCAAATTTAACACACACCTGCTCCCCGTTCACACCTGAGACCTTGTAACACTAACAAGTCACATGACACCGGGGGGAGAAAATGGCTAATTGGGCCCAATTTGGACATTTTCACTTTAAAAAAAAATGTGAGGTGTGTACTCACTTTTGTGAGATACTGTGTATATATATATATATATATATATATATATATATATATATAAATATATTAATTCATTCTACACATACACTGGCAATGGGTAGTACATCCCCTTTGCTCCGTTCTTCACTGTGTGGATTCCACAAGATGTTGGAAACATTCCTTTGAGATTTTTAATCCATGTTCACACGATTGCATCACATAATTGGTGCAGATTTTGCTCAGCTGTACATTCATTCTGCGAATTCTATTGGAATTCTATTGGATTTAGGTCTGGTGACTGGGGAGGCCATTAATGTACACTGAACTCGTTACACTTAAAGTACACTTAATGATGTGTGTTTTGTGACATGCCGCATTATCATGCTATATGTAGCCATTATAAGATGATAAATTGTGGCCATGAAGGGATGCTCAGAGAGCGCAACAGTACTCAGGCTGTGGCGTACAAACAATGTTCATTTGGTATTAATGTGCCCAGTGTGTGACGTGAAAACTTTCCCCACACCATTATACCACCTCCACCATGCTGGACTGTTGACAAAAGGCAGGTTGAATCTATGGATTCACGCAGTTAATGCAAGATTCTGACCCTACCATCTGCATGACAACATATATCAAGATAAATCGGACCAGGTGATGTTGTTCCAGTCAGTGCTCACCTTAGATTCCTTGGAACCTGATGATCTTCTGTAGCCCTCGACCTGTATCTGAATGATTTATTTATTTAATTTTTTTGCATTGTGCCTCTTCCACATGTTTGGATAATTGCATCAATGAGCAGGTGTACGGCTGAGGCTATATATCATCATACAAAATTCAGTTCCATGACAACACATTTCCCAGACCTTGAAGGCCCAGTGTCTTACACTGGACCATTCACTGTATTCACATTAACACTATACAGTATTTCACTGCTATTGCCTGCCAGGACATACTGACCAGAGGCCTGAGTCTATATTCCAAGAGAAGTTAGGAGTGCTCCGAGTCTTACATCAACATGTGAATGTGTGTGTGCCCTACAATGGACAGGTATCCCATCCAGGTTTTATTCCTGAGATATGCTGTAAATCCATGATGACTCTGACCAGGATAGTTATTGACGATGAATGCATATATACATATATAAATATAATTCAGTGCTATAATAGTACATCTATAATACCACTTGTATGTCATTAGAGTAATCTAATAGCTTTTGTTAAGCTGTAGGGTTTCAGTCTGGCACTGCTTCTATATAGAGATCTTGCTGACTAGTGATGAATATTCATTACATGAACATGGATTAGAGACTTATAGACTTATAGCCAGGGTATAATGATGCACAATACATTTGTTTTGAGTGCTCAATTACAAAATGACAATATGTGCAGTTGTAAGAGATTGATATCCATCCATCCAGTTTCCATAATGCTTATCCTACACAGGGTCGCAGGGGAGCCTGGAGCCTATCTCAGGGATAGCAAGTCACAAGGTGGACACCATAGACAGGGTGCCAACCCATTGCACACTACGGACAATTTGGAAATGCCAGTCAGCCTACAGCGCATGTCTTTGGACTGAGGTAGGAAACTGGAATACCTGGGGGAAACCCCCGAAGCTCAGGGAGAACATGCAAACCCTGCACACACAGGGCGGAAGCGGGATTCGAACCCCCATCCCTGGAGTATTACATTCTGATCGCAGTGGTGGGTTTTGAAAGTAGTGTTGCAGGTTTGGGTTTCGTATGTTAAATTGACACAGATACATATTTGCTTTCATGTTTATTATTTTAGCAGATGCTTTTATCTAAATCCAATTACAACTGAAAGTTTATACCAATCCAAGCATGTAACTGAGCAGCTGAGGGTTATGGGTTGTTGCCCAAGAGATCAGAAGTGGCTTTCTGGCAATCCAGGGACTTCTGGTATTTCAGTTTCTAATCTTAGCATCACTATTTCAGAACCGTACAGTGAGCACGAAAGTTTGCATAACCTTAGGACAAAATGAAGAGGACAACGAAATGCCATTTATGTCAACAAGAAATTTAGCGTGTTAGGTTTCCTTCTTTATCAGATAACAAAAAATGTTCAATAGTGTAATTTAGGATATTAGGACATTAATTGTGAAAGTCAATCTTTTTCGTATCTTCTTAATCCTCTGAGTTGTAGTATTTATGATATTGATAGACAGGTACAGTGGTACCTTTGATCAAAAGGTTGTGTTACTGTCTGTGTGGAGTTTTGTATGATCTCCCTGTGGGTTTTCTTCAGGTCCGCTGGTTTCCTCCCAAGACACAGAATCATGCCAGTAGGTGGATTGATGACTCTAAATTTGTCCTGCGTCCCATCCAGGGAGTATTCCCACCTCATGCCCAGTGTTCCGGGATAAGCTCTGGATCCACCATGACCCTGAAAATGAGGTTAGTGGTTAGCACGTTTGCCTCGCACCTCCGGGGTTGGGGTTCAGTTCCCACCATGTGCTTCAGTAGTTTCCTCTGCAGGTCCAAAGACATGCAGTGTAGGCTGATTGGCATCTCTAAATTGTTCGTAGTGTGTGAATGTGTGCACGATTGTGCCCTACAATGGGTTGGCACCCCATCCAGGCTTTCCCCCACCTTCTGCCCTGAGTCCCCTGGGATAGTCTCCATGCTCTCCACAAACATGCGTAGGATAAGCGGTAGGGAAAATGGATTGATGGCAGGAATCTTCTAGACAGCATTTAGAGTCCTTCTTTCACTTCATATTCCTCGCCACTAGATGTCGCTACAGCTGAGCATTTCGTTTTCTCACAGGTCCTCACAAATCAGTTTTCCTTGAGCAATGGGCTATTTTTTCCTGATGTAACCCGCCTGACCAAACTTATGGATGACTTGCTAATGAATTAAGTAGAAGTACAATGTGTTTAGGCAGAAAAATGTTCAATACACAGACTTTCCAGAACAGGGCCTGAGAACCGCTGCTACCTGATCCAGTAGTGCAGTTAAAGTGTGACTCTATATCTAACCCTGACATTTGTGCTATAAATCTGTTCCATAAAACTGTTCATCTCATGACAGCAGTGTGTGTGTGTGAGTGTGTGTGTGTGTGTGTGTATGTGTGTGTGTGTGTGTGTGTGTGTGTGTGTGAGCACACAGTAAATGTGTGCAGTCTGTGTTTATATAGAATGGTGACGCTGAATGTTTCCACATATGGTATTGATAGTGCATTCCTTGCTGTTTAATGAACTTTCATTCCTTCTTGTTTGACAGGAAGTCCAAACATTTTCCTTTTTTCTTTTCTTTTTTTTTACTTTTCCATCTCTCCTTTCTTCCATCATTCTCATTAGCTGCCTCACATTTATTATTTGACTCAAAGTCTTAGTACCTACACAGACATGTTAATAAATTAAAAGGCAGGCAGTATGTATATTCACATTTGAGGTACTGTACAAACAATGAGATCTTAGTTATCATTAGTTAATGTTGTAAGTAAATTACTTACGCTAGACGTATCATCATCTAGCCACAATTCCCCATTCTCACCTGTTTGGCAAATCAGGGGCCTCTTCTATACAAGGCTAGTTTGAGGTATTTTGGGGATTACAGTATTACATCTCACATGTTTTGTTGCCAGTCACAGCATGGTTTTGAAGCAGAATCGTTTAATAACCTTTGCTATTATACAGGTTCAGTCAGTGAAAAAATGTATATAAACACTGGAACTCAGAATAAGACTACAGAAATACAAAATTTGTATTCATTGATTATAGCTCAGTGAATATATCTTACTTAGTGGTGTTACAGAGAGGTCAGTGTGTCCCAGACTGAAACAGACTGCGTGTTTAGTGATGAACGTGGCACATGAGAGCTGCGTCTAGTTTACACAGAGACAGGAAAGCACTTTCATGTACGTGGGCACTTCACCTGGTTCGCAAAGCTTAGCACAGCCACATCAACTCATCAGAGGACTGTTTTGAATGTTTGCTGTCTGGGACATAAATACTGCTAGAACCCATTAACTGAAGACGTGTGGTCATTAATAATACATTTAGAAGAGAGCCCAGTCATTGTCTGGAACATCAGAGCTGGGTTATTTCCCACTTCTACTGGCAAAACACAAACATGTGTCCAGCACCTCTTCCGTAACTCTCAAAGAACACTCGGGCTTGTGATTCAGTGTTATATACATTCTCTAGGAGCAATAAGGTAAGGTTTCTTTAACAACATAATGACTGAGAAATTGTTGTATTTTTTTTATTAATGTTTAGAAATTTACATGTGGTTAGGATTTTTGGGACAATCCTACACTATATATACAAAGGTTTGTGGACCTGACTATCACACATATATGTGCTTGTTGAACATCCCATTCCAGATTTATTCCCCCTTTGCTGTTATAATGCGCTCCACTCTTCTGTGAAGGCTTTCCACTAGATTTTGGAGTGTGACTGTGGGGATTTGTGATCATTCAGCTACAAGAGTATTAGTGAGATCAGGTACTGAGGAGGTCTGGGGTGCAGTCGGCGTTCCAGTTCATCCCAAAGGTGTTCAATGGGGTTGAGGTCAGGGATCTGTGCAGTACACTCCAGTCTTTCTACACCAACCTTGGCACACTATGTCTTCATAGACCTCCCTTTGTGCACAGGAGCATTGTTATGCTGGATCAGATTTGGGCCATTTAGTTCCAGTGAAGGGAAACTGTATTGCTACAGCATGCAAATACATGCTATACAATTTTGTGCTTCTAACTTTGCGGCAGCAGTTCGGAGAAGAATCTCATATGGGTGCGATGGTCAAGTGTCCATATAATGTAGAAACTGTATATATACAGTTTATATATATATGCAGTGGTGGCTTGGTGGTTAAGGCTCTGGGTTACTGATCGGAAAGTCGGGGGTTCAAGCCCCAGCACTGCCAAGCTGCCACTGTTAGGCCCTTGAGCAAGGCCCTTAACCCTCTCTGCTCCAGGGGTGAAAGGGAAATATTCAAATTGAAAGCATTCAAATTGGCCTGGATCAGAAAAAGGTCAATCCAGATTAAATAACAGATCTGATTTAATGCCAGGAATAATGGAATGCTTTAAGATATAACTCATAAGTGTAACTAATGTAATACGGGGTATCCCGAAAGTCTCCATACTTGGGGGAAATTAACACTTGTTAGCAAAATGTAACTTTAGATACCAAACACCATCTACATTTCTTTGTAAACACACTGAGTCATCTCTCCCAACTTTTGCTCCCAGTTTGGCAGCAGTGTTGTGTGTGATGCGCTCGCCATGTTTCCTGTTAAAGTCCATCGCAACATCGTGACGGCTTCCCGATCCAGCCATGAACACGATCTCAATACGTTCTTCTAAGTAAGTGTTCATTTCCCCTATGTATGGAGAAATTTGGGACACCCTGTTATGAATCAGAGTGACTGAACAGACTGATCATGCTGCTAAATCTATCCAGGGAGATATGTTTGTTTTCTCAGACAAGCCCCTTAACAGCTTATATGTGTTTAATTTTCCTGAGCTAATGATGACGCATATTAGACATGTCATCTGATGGGAATCTGGAGTGTTCTCAAAGATTTTAGGTTTGAACCCTGAACCCTGCAGCCCAGTTTGGGCCTGCATGGGTATCACCACAAGCCCCTTTGACGGCTCACACATGGTCTGCTTCCTGTCTCACTGTCTGTGTCTTGGAAAGAGGAGTTCAATCTCAAGAGGGGATGTGAATGTCTGCACACACACAAATACATACGCAGAATCCCAGCTGACCCAGCGACCCTTTCCCTCCTCCAACAAGCACCCTCACTTCCTTTAATCACACACACACTTGTATACACAAAGCTCTACCATATGTCATTTGTAGTGGGAGTCCCTAGGCAATTGGTAACCTTTGACCCTTGTCCCTGTGGACTGATTCCCTCTGTGTATCTCCCATACTCAGTTTCCATCAGTTCTGCCATACTTGACTATTTCAATACTCGGTTTCTGTTAGTTTGAGCACTGGGTACACTGACACAGGGACAGAACGACTCATGCTTATGTTGTAGTTTCATACTGTACTCACATTTTGTCCCTCGCCACTTTACCGTGCTAATGTCTATTACATTGGTTAGTCGAGTACATTTACATTTAAATTTCCAGCATTTAACAGATGCCCTTATCCAGAAGTGCTTTGTTTAGTCCTCATGCTAGAACACCATCGCGATAAAATCCTGTCAGGGGGAAGTTAGTACACCAAGAAAGGAAAACAAGAAATGGAAGTCAACAGAATTTTAAATCAATTAAATAAGCGCTAATGAAGTGTTTGGTGAAGAGCTAGGTCTTTAGTTTTGCATAAAGACAGTCAGTGACGCCAAGAAGTTCAATCCACCTGGATGACAGGAAAGACAACAGTCTTGATGCGTGTCTTCCTTGTACCTCAAAAGTTATCATATACTTTCGTTCTTCTTTCTATTTCTTTGTGTCCGAACAACAAATATCCTGGAGTACCTTTATGATTAGAAATACCTCAATAGTTGCCTATCATGGCAAATTCTAAATAGAATTTTCTTCCTGCTAAATTTGTCATGTATGAGTGAGTGAGTGAATGGGTGAACGAGTGGGTGAGTGAGTGGGTAAGTGAATGAGTGAGTGGATGAATGGGTGGGTGAGTGAGTGGGTGAGTGAGTGGGTAAGTGAATGAGTGACTGAATATGTGAGTGGATGAATGGGTGAGTGAGTGGGTGAGTGAGTGGTTAAGTGAACGAGTGAGTGAATAAGTGAGTGGATGAATGGGTGAGTGAGAAAATGGGTGAGTGAGTGAGTGGGTGGGTAAGTGAATGAGTGAGTAAATGGGTGAGTGAGTGAGTGGGTAAGTGAATGAGTGAGAGAATGGGTGAGTGAGTGGGTAAGTGAATGAGTGAGTAAATGGGTGAGTGGGTAAGTGAATGAGTGAGTAAATGGGTGAATGAGTGAGTGGGTAGGTGAACGAGTGAATTAATGGGTGAGTGAGTGAGTGGGTGCGTGATTGGGTGAGCCAGTTGGTAAGTAAATGTGTGAATTAATGGGTGAGTGAGTGAGTGGGTGCGTGATCGGGTGAGCCAGTTGGTAAGTAAATGTGTGAATTAATGGGTGAGTGAGTGGGTAAGTGAGTGAGTGAGTGAATGTGTGAATGAATGGGTGAGTGAGTGAGTGGGTGAGTGAATGAGTTAGTGAGTTACACGCCAGTTCCATGAAGTGCTTCACATATAAAACTAGAAAAAAAGGGCTACAAGAAATACTGTGTAAAATGAAACAGGAACTATAATTCCCATGTCTCTGTTATTTGGCAGGGGTCATGATGAGGGCATGGGAGCACTGATTTCTCACAGTGGTAGCATGTAATAAAGGCTGACATGCTAAAATCAGAACAACAGTTATTGTTATGCCATGTCATTTAAAGCACCTTCAAATAATTAGACAAACCGGTTTTAATTTGTGTATTAATATTATTTATTTTTTAAATATTTTAATAGTTGGTGCTTTTTGTCATGCTATTTATATGTTTTTATGTGCATTAAATGCAATGTTTTTAGGTTTGTTTAGGATAGGCACATTAATCTGCTATGAAAGAGGCTTTAATAATAATAGTAATAATAATAATAAGAAGAATTAGTATGTTTATGATGATGATGATGATGATTATTATTATTACTACTGCACTATTATGTATATACAGTATAGATTTATCATCTTCTACCATTCGAGAAGATGCCAGTAGCAGCCATTGTGTAAATTTGGAGTGTAAATGGGGAAATGATGCGTCTTTTCTCGCATTCAATCTTTTATTTGATCAACATTTAATGAGACGCGCTTGCGACATTTTTTTGCAGTGTATCCTTCATCTCAGCTGTCGTCATAAAGCGACTGAGGACCAGAGCACGGAGGAAGGAGGGATAGTGGAGCAGGGATGGAGGAGGAGGAGGAGGAGAAGGAGGAGGAGGAGGAGGTGTCTTCTATGAAAAGCCTCTAGGGCCAAAACACACTCTTATTGACCATGTAAAATAAGCTTACTAGGAATCTGATTTGACAGTTACTTCCCATGATATACATTGTAATATATATATATATATATATATATATATATATATATATATATATATATATATATATATATATATATATATATGTATATGTATATGTAAACATACATAATCATACATATAAAACATACATAATGTGTGTATATAAATAAAACAATTAAGTTGAACAGGAAAAAAGTAGAATATTTGGAATAATTTATGTACATATACAGACTACTGATAAATGAAGGGGGGGCAAAGTGACTGAGTAAGGTATTGGTCCACCACAAGCCACCTGAACAGCTTCAATGTGCCTTTGTATAGATTCTGGAACTGTACTGGAGGGATGAACAGCATTCTTCCAAAAAGATATTCTCTTCAATTAGTGTTTTGATAATGGTAGTGATGAGCACCTGTCTAAAACAGTAAAATCTCCCATATGTACTCAATAGGTATATGATTTGGTGTCTGTGAAGGTAAATGACATTGTTTTCATACTTAGCAAACTAATCAGTGAGCCTTCATACCCCCAGTCTAATCAGGACAGAAATGTTTCATTGTAGAATGAAGGTGATCAGTCAGAATAACTATGTACTGATTAGCAGTAAGAGACAAGCAGACCCTATAGAGTATTTTCTAATCAAGTAAATGATATAAGTATGTACTGAGTTAAAAGAGTTGTAGTTGAAGCTCGCTGTTGGAAGACAACAACAAAAAAAAGCCTATGTCATGATTGTATGGTCCAGACTTTCTGGTCTCAGTTTTATTTGACTTTTGACATCTTTTGACATCCATAACCCCATGTCTCTTTAAGTTTTTTGACTTATGTTGAAGAGATTTTCTACAACAATCCAAACCATGCCAGCAAATGGCACAACATAAAAGAGCCATAATCCTTTAATTTTCACTCATCTGTATGTGTACTATCTAGGGATTGTATGCTTATATTATTACAACTGCAATATCTCTCACAACATGATAGAAACAAACCAGTAACTTGTTGACAGTACATCTAGAACAAGTTCACTCATTCACTTTCAGTAACCATCCATCCATTTTCCATACCGCTTAGCCTATAAAGGTCACAGGGGAGCCTGGAGCCCATCCCAGGGAACTCAGGGCACACCCTGGACGCGGTGCCAATCCATCACAGAGCACACGGAATGGACAATTTGGAATTGCCAATCACGTCTTTGGACTCGAGGAGGAAACCAGAGTGCCTGGAGGAAACCTCCGAAGCACAGGGAGAACATGCAAACTCCACACACATCATGGAGGCAGGATTCAAACCACCAACCCTGGAGGTGAAAGGCAAACGTGCCAACCACTAAGCTACCGACCCCACCCCTGTTTACATAAAACAGCAACAGCAGTCCCGCCTCATAGTCCCAGGGTCCCCAGTTTGATTTTAAGCTCGTTACTGTCTGTGTGGAGTTTCACAGGTTCTCCTCTAGTTTCCTCACACCTCAAAACCAAAACATCCTAGTAAGTGGATTAGCAGCACTAAACTATCCCTAGGTGTGAAAGAGTGTGCAGGTGTGAGTGTGTGTGCTTGGGTGCCCTGCAGTGGATTGACGCCCCAAACTCGAGGAGGAAACCAGAGTGCCTGGAGGAAACCTCCGAAGCACAGGGAGAACATGCAAACTCCACACACATCGCGGAGGCAGGATTCAAACCACCAACCCTGGAGGTGCAAGGCAAACAGTCTCGGTGTATTCAACCACCAGTAACCCACTAGTCTAGGTGTACTCCCGCATCACGCACAGCGTTCCTTGTATCGGCTCTGGATAAAGTAACCATGATCCCGAGCAGGATAAAATGGTAACTGAATGATGAATAAGTGAATGAATTACCGTTGCTATGCAGTATGAATTTCCTATACCATACTAGTGTACTGTACTAGTCTACGCACGCAAATTAAAACGTGTTGACACCAATGGCCTTCCATAGTGCATTACATTACAGAACATGGCACACCATCTGCGCCGTTTGGATTGAGAACCGTCACTGGGACAAGGTTTAATGTGAGTATTAAGGTGTAAATGAATGCACTGCATTGAATTAAAATAGACCGCATTTACAGTGAACACCTGAGGTACTAGTCAGCTATGTTTCCTTTAGCATGTTTACATTCATAAAGTGGCTTGAAGCAGCACTGGGTCAGGATTGCTCCTAAATGAGAATTACAGTCAATTTGGTCGTGTTATAGAGGACAGGGTATTTAATAAAGGTTTAATAAAGAAAATGTTCAAATCCTTTTGCATGTGGTTGCTATGTATGTATGTATATGTATGTATGTATGTATATATGCACTGTGCATGTGCTCTTCACCTGTCATTATTTAGCTACATAATGTCCATTCAGCATCATAGGGCTGCTCACCTGAGTTCATGAGCTACCTGAGAAAGATAGATTTTCCCCCCCTGTTTTTCTGTCGTTGTCTCTAAGCAGGAGGATTTGGCAGTGGAGTTAGTTTGTTGGTTTGCTCCCAGTACACTTGCTCAGTATGGAAACCCAATAGGAGGGAGTTTTTCTGTGCGCTATGGTCAGCTGAAGCACGGCGGCTAAAAATAATCATCCTGCACTGTCCTACGTGTGATTGCAATATCCACTGATCCACTGCGGTCTCCAACTCACTTCCAGCTCTGGGAATGAAACCCTGCTGAGACGACCATCTTCTAGTAAGTACTCGTTTATTTATTTGAACCTTTCTTTCTTTCTTTCTTTCTTTCATAGTCTTATATATCCACCTATAGCCAGTCTGCTCGTTTGTTGTTGTTGTTGTTGTTGTTTGAACTTGTTATATTCAACACCACACTAAGAGGCGAGTGAAGCAGCTTAGTAATTGAAAGGTCTGCCTGTTTGGAGTTGGGGTTTCTCTGTGACAGAGCACGAGAAGATTCTCTCAAGAAAACGCATACATTTTTGTTTCCAACTTTTTTTCTTTCTATCTTTGTTCTGTTCACTTGTTGAGAGTTGCCTCGGGATATTTGGCTGAGCTTGCAGCAGGCTTTAGGTCATTTCAGAATCAATGGACGTTATATCTATCTCTATCTATCTATCTATCTATCTATCTATCTATCTATCTATATATATATATATATATATATATATATATATATATATATATATATATATATCACTAATGAGAGGTTTTTTTTCTTAAGAAACTGTGTTGTCTTGATGTAGTCAAATATCAACAAAAGTAGAATATTTATATTAATTAAACCACTGAAGTGTAGGGCATGTATTGATACTACTGACTTCCATAATGATACAGTAGCCTATAACAATGCTGATACAAAACAAAACCCAGTACTATGTCTGATATTACTATTAAAACAACTACTGCTAGCACTCTGCTGTTGTTACTACCACCACTACTATTGCCACTAATAATACTACTACTATGACTACTACTACAATTATTGCTAGTAATACTATTACTACTACTACTATTACTACCACCACTACAATTACTGCTGGTAATACTACTACTACTACTACTACTATTACTACTACCACCACCATCACTACCACAATTACTGTTAGTACTACTACTATTGCTACTACTACTACTACCACCACTACAATTAATGCTAGTAATACTACTACTATTACTATCACCACCACAATTACTGCTAGTAATACTATTACTGCTACTACCACTACCACTACTATTACTACTACTATTACTACTACTACTACAATTACTACCACCACCACTACAATTACTGCTAGTAATACTAATACTGCTACTACTACTACTACTACCACCACTACAATTACTGCTAGTAATACTACTACTACTACTACTACTATTACTACTAATACAACTACTACCACTACCACTACTAATACTACTATTACTACCACCACTGCAATTACTGCTAGTAATAATACTACTACTACTACTACTATTACTACTAATACAACTACTACCACTACTACTACTACTACTACTACCACCACTTCAATTACTGCTAGTAATACTACTACTACTACTACTACTACTACTATTATTACTAATACAACTACTACCACTACTAATACTACTATTACTACCACCACTACAATTACTGCTAGTAATACTACTACTACTACTACTACTACTACTATTATTACTATTACTACCACCACTACAATTACTGCTAGTAATACTACTACTACTACTACTACTACTACTATTATTACTATTACTACCACCTCTACAATTACTGCTAGTAATACCATCACCACTACTACTACTACTACTACTACCACCACTACAATTAATGCTAGTAATACTACTACTACCACTACTATTACTACTACCACTACCACCACCACCACTACTATTACTACTACTACTACTACCACCACCACTACAATTACTGCTAGTACTACTACTACTACTACTACTACCACCACCACTACTATTACTACTACTACCACTACCACTACTATTACTACTACTACTACTACTACCACCACCACTACAATTACTGCTAGTACTACTACTACTACTACTACTACTACAACTAATGCTGCTGCTGCTACTACTACTACTGCTACTACTACCACCACCACCACCACTACTACTACTACCACCACCACTACTGATACATTTAATAATAATAAGAAGAATAAACCACATATTGTGTGACAGTCACTGTGTGAATACTAATTCTAATAGACTCATATATACACACATATATACATATATATTGTAAATGATAATAGTTTTTTGGAGCACAGCTCTATTATGTGAGGCTACTGAATAAAACTCTCCCCTTGTATGTCATGGAATTTGTTTTCAATTCACTTTCCCCACTGGGATGTCTTAAGTGGCACCATTTACTAATTTTAGGCTATGGTGTAACTCTGTAATTTTAACACCAAATTTCCAAACACTAAACTTTTGAGTGTTCCTTTCACACAAACCTGTCTAGCTGACTTTATATACTGCTGATTTTTCCTCAGTATTAAACTTTTAAAGCCCCTGGCTCTATGATTTCAAATGTAAATAAATAAATAAATAAATAAATAAATAGGCAAACTTGCGATACATACAAATCTGTCAAAAACTAATGTCACTGAATAAGCATTGAACAGCGGTAGATTCAAGACATGTATTCCTAATTAATACAATTAATTATAAGTAAATGTAGTCCTATTTTCTGCCTGATCAGAACTATGTGAACGTGTGGAGCTTATTAACCATTTAGGGTCCATTTAAGTTTTGCGGGTGAAACTCATGTATAAGTAAAGAGTATTTAAAAAATGTGTTAATTAGATTAAAAACTACTGAACTACTTACCACGTATAAACTATTACACAAAAAATAATCCATTGGTTTAGACCTGACGTCACTTCCACTAGACAGAGTCCTGCCAAAAAACTCAAATTGGCCAGAAGTCAATGACAGAAAAACAGAACGTTCTTGCTTTTGCAGTCGATGGTAAATTCACAACAGCAGCTAAATAGGAGAATGTGTTGACAGAGGCTTTAAAAGCTAAAACAATTCGACATGCTTTAAAGACCTCCATGCTCTGTATGTGCAGAAGTTTTAGTTTCTTGACAGCCATCCAGCTTGTTCATTTAGTTAGCTATTATTAAACCTTTTACTAACACTTGGTAGCAAGCTAAAACACATTTTGCAGCTAAAACATTCACTCTGTCTGCCTTGTTGCATTCAGACTAAGTCATTTAGCCTACGCCATCCATGTTAGCGCTTTGTACGTTCCCGTTTCTCGCTAACATGACAAGTTGCCAAGTTTTTCCCCCCGGTCTTATTTACTTCAAGAGAGAGAAAAAAGAGATCTTTGTGAGGGGACAACTGTTTATGACTGATCTGATAATAGGAACTAATATGTTTCCTGGACATTCTATAACACTAAACATAAGTATAAGCTGTTAAAAAAAGTGACTTTTTGTTCATAAATAAAAAAAAATTAATTCAGGGGCATGCTGTTATAGGAAAATAATCCACTTCGGAATTAGTGGCCTATTCCTATTATATTCTATGGTCACTATATAGCTGTCAGTGCATTTCATTTAACTGACCACCCTTCCATGGATTATTTTTCTGTAATAGCTCAGCCTGTCATGTGTTATTCCGTACTTAATACCATAGCATTGTATTTTAAACTGTAATAAAAGGGGAGCTAATTATTGTCATGGCAAAATATCAGATCATACAGTTGAGGTCATGCCGACATACAAGTCTTGTCCCTCCAGGATTTAGCGATTTTGTGACCGCAGAAATGATCGCGAAATCTAGCAAGCTACGCAATATTTGGAGGAGCTTGCAATTTTTCAAAATTACCACAGATTTTCCGTAGATTTGGGGTAAGGCGTGTCATCACAACGCGCGTTCAGATACAGCGTCTTCGATTCACGTTCGTCGAACATGAGTACAGCTAAAAGGTCTCATTTACCAACAAACATCACTGTGCAGAGCAATTTCATGCAATTGCAAATTTCGCCAATTCAAGTAGTTTCCGAGCAGTTCAACCTAAAAACTCTGCAAGTTGCATCGCACAGTTTGAAAAACCCGCAGCATAATGAAGCATTTTTTGGCTTCAACAGTCACAAAAAACTCAGCAAACTCCTGTACGGACTGACATACATACAATTGTTATTATTTTGTTTAAAGATCTTATTTTTTTCATTCAGTACTGCCCTTCAGAAGCAACATTTACATGTTTCCTGAAAGACAAAATACTAACAATTTACACAGATCATCCTGTTCAAAAGTTTACACCCCCCTGGCTCTTAATGTATCGTGTTGCCTTCTTGAGCATCAGTGAATGTTTGCAGCTTTTGTAATAGTCGTGTACGAGTCCCTCAGTCGTCCTCAGTGTGAAAAGACGGATCAACATCATGTAAACACTGTTGGAAAGAGGTCAAATATGCCGAAGATGCTGGAAAAGTAAAGAATGTGCAGGACCTGGAGGATCTTTCTGAAGAACAGTGGGCAGTTTAACTGCTCAGGGCAAACAAGGGCCTCGTGAACAACTCTCACAAAATATAAACACAGTCGCTGATCATCCAGGTAACGACACACGGGATTAATAATCAAGCGTGTGTAAACTTTTGAACTGGTTCGTTTGTGTAAATTCAGTTATTATTGTGTCTTGTGGACTATATGTGATCATCTGTTATGTGAAATAGCTCATTCAGGGCAGAACTAAATAAAATAATATATAAATAATCTAAATGCAATTTTTTATGATTCCTCTTATTAACATTTTTCAGATTCTGCAAGGTGTATGTAAACTTCTGACCTCAACTGTACCTATATATGAATCTAGTTACCTGGTTGTTTTTCTGCTTCAGTTCTTTCTTACACAGTAATTGTTGAATTCATCTTTTTATTTTATTTTATTGTGAAATTCCAGTGATCTGTCACATTCTGGCTAATGGCTGACACTTCTGTATTCGCTCCTTCAGGATCTTTGGCCAGCCAGGCAGTATGGCCTTGTCATTCTGCGGGAACGATCTCAATGACTCCTACAGCATCAACAAGGGAGTCCTGAATAACGGCTGCTTCGTGGATGCGCTCAACCTTGTTCCACATGTCTTCTTACTCTTCATTACCTTCCCTATCCTCTTCATTGGTATGAAAACATTGTACATTATTTATTAGGTGACTCTGCATAGAAAGTCCAGGCCATTGTATTGAGAGGATTATTATTTTCGAAAGTACATATCAGCATGTGCCGGTATGTAGTGTGGTTTATTTTGTAACGGGTTACCGTTGATGCACTTTAATAAGAACGTGCAGAAATCTTGTTGCCACCTAGTATACAACTGCCATGTGTTTCATTGGAAGATCTCACAAAAATGCATGCCAGGTGCACAATGCAGATGCTGGCATTATCATCATCATCATCATCATCATCATCTACTGTATAAACAATTGTTATGTGAATAATGTATCAAAACAAACAAACAAAAAAACCCTACTAAAGCAACAGGCTTTGGGCCAATGTATCTTAAAGTTCCTGTCAACTTATATTATTTCCACCAAAGTATCAAACGCTCCATCTCCTTGCATCTGCTCATGTTTTACCTAAACCACAGAAACTAAACTTACTTCTTACTCAGCCGTTTTTTTTTTAAATTTTATTTTATTTTAGCATTATAGTATGTAGTAATGATGAGTACTGATGAGTCTACCTCATTATTTGACATCATGTTGCCTGGAGATTTAAAGCATACTATTTATTATTCAGTAACTACAATGAAGGTCATAGAAAATGTAGGCCAGCCTGAGAATGAAGAGTAAGTGCATGAAGTTTAAGCTGCTGAGCAAGGAATGATTCAAATACAAGACTAAAATAAAAAAAAAAAAAATCTGAGCAAATATCAAGCTTGTCACCAAATGTAGCTTGATCAGTCATAAGTGAAATAAAGCTGGGGTAGATTAGTGAGCAACCTCTTTTTATCATCATGACAGAATCATAGGCTGTCATATTTTTTTTTTAAAGAAGGGTTCTCGTTCCTAAAATGTGCTAGTGAAACTTGAAACTGTGTTCAGCGAACAAGATCCAGGAAGAGAGACCGAAATAGAAATAATGTCTAAGTGTGAGAGCAAACATGTCTGTGTGTTATGCGGGTCTAATTAAGGCCAAACACTGGAGTAGTATAACCTACTTTTATCTGCGAGGATAAGTGAGTTTTCATCAGCGGCATCACTATTGGACGCATATATGAGAGAATACTATACGGGCAAAAGTTTGTGGACAGCTGACCCTCACATCCATATGTGGGTCTTCCACAAGCACACAGTTGTATAGAATGTATTTGTATGCTGTAGCGTTGCAATTTCTCTTCACTGGAACTAAGAGACTCGAACCTGTTCCAGCATCACAACGTCCCTGTGTACAAAGCGAGCTCCGTGAAGACATGGGGTGCCAAAGTTGGAGTGGAAGAACTCGAGTGTCCTGCACAGAACCCTGACCTCAACACCAGGCCTCCCAACATCAGTGCCTGATCTCACTAATGCTCTTGTATCTGAATTATCACAAGTCCCAACAGCCACGCTCCAAAATCTAGTGGAAAGCCTTCACAGAAGCGTGGAGCGCATTATAACAGCGAATGGGGGAATAAATCTGGAATGGGATGTTCAACAAGCAATTTTAAGAGCGCATGTTGAAGAACCGTAGCCTTTCTGATGACTATGTAGTACAAGTCAGAGCCCACCCACTAGACTAGCTTTGCTCGATCACAAGGCTAGCATGTCCTCCAAGACAGGTGAAGCTAGCCACCTCATCTGTTTATTTTTTTTTAACTGGTAACAGAACACACTTGGAGGAGAACGTTGACTGCCCTTCTCTGCATACAGGAGATCACGGATTGTATCGTGTCACCCTGATAAACAGGGGAGAGAATGACACCATCCCTCCTTACTAAAAAAAAAAAATAGGGCCTCCCATGTAGGGGTTTCAAACGTGCAATTTCCTGATCGTGAAGTGAGGCATCTACAATACCTGTGTAGCACTTTGAATAGCTCGCAGCCCTCAATACTTCTACCAGCTTCATTCCCCTGATATGATGTGATAAAACAGTCTCAGGGTGTTCCTAGCACACACCTCTGGGTGTAACATCAGTTAGCATCCCATCCATCCAGGGTGTCCCCTGGCCTTGCACCCCGAGTCCCCTGGGATTGGCTCCAGGATCCCCACATCACTGTGTAGGACAAGAGGTATGGAAGATGGATGGATGGATTCTCAATTTCACAGTAAGCCAATCAAATACCAGAGGTAGATAGAAACCAAATTCAATTCAATTCAATTCAATTTTATTTGTATAGCGCTTTTTACAACAGACATTGTCTCAAAGCAGCTTCACAGAAATATCAACATGGTATACAGATATTAAAGGTGTGAATTTATCCCAAATGGTGGTCAGGACATTAACATTAGTATTCTACTCACTTCTATCTTCCCCTGCAGTCTGTACAAATCCTACTGACCACATCCCACCACCCACATATGTTTTGATATTTTCTTTTTGTGTGTGTCAGCATGCACAGTGGCACTAACAACAACAGCTGCAAGCTGTGGCACCTCCAAATTTGTCTTGCACCCAATGTATTGCCGACTCCTGATAAAGTAAAGCTTTGTGTTCAAATCAGTTCGGCAACAGGTTCCTGGTTGGATAAGGTGTGATCACTAGTTTGTGTTCATTAGCTTTCTGTCAATAACAGCGTACAAACATTAGTGTTTTGAACTCTCTGATATTAATGCTGCTTCCCAGTTCACCTACTTATACTATGCACTAAAAGTATGTACTCTAAAAAATAGGATATTGTTTGTGTGGGTAGCAAACCAAACAATCTCACCGTAACCAAACTCTTCGTAGCATTTCAGCTTTTCTTCATTCATTACTCCTTGTATAGTTCATACTATTTAATTTACCATTCCCGTGATTTATTTTTTCCACATTTCATTTACACATCTCTAATGAAAACATCACAAAACTCCTCCTCCTTCATGCAAGGAGCTGTGGGCAATATCAGCTGAAAAAGTGTCCATGGATCCATCCTTCGAAAATCTACCGGAAACAGTAGCTCATCCGGGTACGTTTGGGCACACTACGGTTTGGGCTCATTTTAGCACACTACGGTTTGGGACACGCGAATTCTCATCTCGGATACTATGTATGACGGATAGCAGACGAATTGGAAGCAGCATAACTGACATGGCCTGAAATGATGTTGATACTGATGATAATTAGAAAGTTATTAAATATGCTGGGTTTTGTTTTTGCTCACCTTTGCCAGTGCTGAATTTCTACTCCCCAGTCAGAACTGCCCTTTATATACTGTACATTCACTCCACACAGTAGCCTATACCTAACTTTGCATATTGTCAATAGAAACAACAGATACTCAAGTAAATATGCAGTATCAGTATGTCTATTCTGTAACATACGTGCAGTTCCTTACTGCACATCTGATAATATTATTACGCCCTCTCTCTCAAACGCTCTTCAAACCTAAAATGGTGGAAATGCTCTTTTTTTGTTTTTAAGGCAACTCTGGGCGATTAAATCGTTTGTTGTGATTTTTTTTGTGGCAACTCACAAGCAGGGAAATTCATTCTATTCCACTGAGGGTCCAATGGAAACATTTCTTTTTGACCTGTATGTTCTTTATATCTTGTTATGAGAGATCTCAAGTCTGTTCCCTGTACAGTGTGTTAGCTTGCCGTCACGCTCCTGTCGAGAAAATAAGGCTGTTTAGCTCAGCAGATGTTGGTGATATTTGATTAATTAAACACGCAGCGTATGATGTAGAAAGCATGAGCTAGCTGGTAATGGATACAGGGTTTGGTGAAAGCCGAAGAAACTTTATTTGCTTTTCAAAACTCTAATGACGGAGTGCATGTAATCTGGATTAGGTCATCTGATCCGAAAAATGAAGTACTTGTAATCAGATTGAGGCACATTTTCCACAAAATTGGTGGATTCAGATATCCAGACAATCATATTAGTTACTTAATTTCTAGATGGATTGATTGCGTTCTTACATCATCACAGGGGGGAAAAAAGTGACATGTAACCGGATGTTTATTTTAATTGTTGTTACCGTAGCCTAAATGAATATTATGTCCTTGTATCTGCATAAAAATGTTCCTTTTTTATAATGCATGTAAAGAAGGTATGTAACATTATGTATATATATAAAAAAAAAGAGTGGAAAATGAATACTATTCACAGTAAGCTAATCAAACTCTCAATAAGATCAACACTGGTCTGTATAATTACGGATCACTTTCAAACAAAGCTCTCCTCCTCCTCCTCCGTAGTATGAAAACTAAACGAATCAGATTAGACTACAGCTCATGTGCTTCTTACATATAATAATGCATATTAGGTATTATTATATTTACTCAATAATCTAGTAGAAGTTACTAGAAAGAGGAGAGGTTTTTGTGGCGTGTGTGAATTTAAAGACCATTGTAAAACTCATTCAGGACCCCAAGGAGAAGTTAGTACATGGAATCCAGTGTAACGTCTGGTCCGGTGGAGGTTAAGCGAGTGTCTTTGTGTATTTGTATGTGCAGGTTGGGGCAGTCAGAGTTCGAAGGTGCAAATCCACCACAACACCTGGCTGCACTTCCCTGGCCATAATATCCGCTGGATTCTGACCTTCACCTTGCTTTTTGTGCACGTGTGCGAGATCTCCGAGGGAATCGTCTCCAACACGTACTCCTCCCCACCACACATACGAACAAAGACACATATACAGACTTGTAAATGGTCTTGCAATCAGACCAGAGCTTTGCTTGGTTATAGTAATTTCACTGTACCGGTAGAACAGGTTTCATATGTGTGCTTACACTGAGAATTTGTATTTCCTAATAGGGAGATGAAGTCAAATCACTTGCACCTTTTTCTACCTGCATTAATGGGCTTCATAGCAGCTACAACATCAGTGGTGTATTACCACAATATCGAAACCGCCAACTTCCCCAAATTACTCCTCGGTAAGTCACTACATCGATAGAGCTGCTGTAAATGACCAACAAGGAAAGTATCAGATTTGCAGCCACGATTATGTGTGTTTTAATGCATGTTTTCCTAACACACACATATAAACATTGTTGCACTTGAGAATACTTTTTAACATCCATAAATCAATACGCAGCGCTGTTCATCTATTGGGTGCTGGCGTTCATCACCAAAATCATCAAGCTGTGGAAGTTTGCAGAGGAAGGCGTGGGCATACAGCATCTCCGCTTCTGTATCACGGCTCTGCTCGTGGTGCTGTACGGCCTGCTTATGGCTGTGGAGATCAACGTCATACGGGTCAGGGTAGGTACTTCCTGGGTCGGAAGTTTGAAAGGTTTTACTTAAAGCAAGAAAAAAACGTTGGTCTGTGTTTATAATTGATCGGGTTAAGTGTGATGGATACGTGGAACAAGAATGGGAGCAATCGACCCAGGACCATGAATTCAACAAATGGCCAAACGTGACAATTCTTCATTTTAGCACGCTAAAAAAAAACGATGCTGTAACTGTATCTCTTTCTAGTCCCTCCCACTTTATTATTAGTTATTGGTGCGTACTACCAAATAGGTCCATTTCAGTTCCAGGTTGTAATACTACAAAAATGGAGGGGGGAGGGGGGGGTATTTATGAAAGGCCCCATATTTATTAGTCAGTAAAGACTTTTCCTGGCCTACTTGACGTTGGACTAAGTGTAATGTGGCCTGTTATCTAAAATGAGTTTGAGACCGAACTGCATAACTCAAAAATACCCACAATAAAATCTTGCAATTAAAATATTCCCATAAACGTTTGCAATGCCGTGTTTGCCACCTCTCCCTGCAGAGGTACGTGTTCTTCACTAACCCTCAGCGAGTGAAACCACCGGAGGACCTGCAGGATCTGGGTGTGCGCTTCCTCCAGCCTTTCGTTAACCTGCTCTCTAAGGCCACGTACTGGTGGATGAACCCACTGATCATGGGTGCTCACAAGAGGCCCATCGAGCTGAAGAAGATCGGCAAGCTGCCCATCGCCATGAGGGCTGTGACCAACTACCTGCATCTGCGGGACGCTTATGAAGAGCAAAGGGTGAGTCGAGATGGTTTAGGCATGTCCTAACTTTAGTAACAGTAAAGTATAAGCTGTCAATATGGACATTTTTTGGAATTTTGTATTTACTAGCAAGATCTAAATCAGTGTGCTGGCCTTAGGTAAAGCGTCTTAAAACGTAATTTATATATATATATACACATATATGATTTGTTCACCAGAACCAAGGTACGCCTGGGAGATCTTGGTATAACCCTTTCCTAATCAAATATAGGGGGTGTTTCACTCTGTGTAATCACATGACATGACTGTCAATGCCAGGCTATGTGAGTCTACTCACATGGGCCACGAAATCCCAAATAATTCGCCTTAAGAAATTTGCTAACCGCAAATAATAATGTTGAAAATTAAAAAAATTTTTTATCTTCAAAAGATGGCAGCACATTGTCCTGCTAGCTTCTTTACCGCAGCCACACACGGTATTTCCCAGAAATGAATTCCAACACACGTACAGCTTTGAGACCTGAGTGATTGCTCATATTCATCTAAATGAATTTGGACGGAAGGTTGCCAGATCACAGCTGAGTATACCATGTTGAATAAATAGTCATGCTTGTGTTGTTTCTATAAAAGGGGTCGTGTCAGTGTGGAAGTTCTTCATGTGGATTAATGTTACATAACCAAATTATCTTGACATTTTTTATAGCACAAGAATCAAAGGAGAAATTAGCGTGTAGCCGGACCTCTACGATCTCCAGAAGTTTCTATAAACATGTGTGTGTGTGTGTGTGACTACAGGAGACTGCAGAGAAGCTAGACAAGATGCCATCCATCTGGAGGTCCATGTACCGTGCGTTCGGCCGGCCCATCCTCCTCAGCAGCACCTTCCGCTACATTGCCGACCTCCTTGGTTTTGCCGGACCACTCTGCATTTCTGGAATTGTAGAGAACCTGAACCCGGAGAATAAGACTGAAGTCTTCAACATGACCACGGTGTGTTGATTTGGTATCTTTGGGCTGCATTGAAAGATTTAAGTCCAATCATTTTGTCCATATTTATGTGGATGAAGTTAAGCATATTCAGAGATGGCCTATGCATCTGCTTATGTCAGTTTATTGGCTTAGTCATTCAGATTATGCAAATTATGTACATTTACTGAGCACTTTATTAGGAACACATGTACACCTGCTCATTCATGGCAAGCAGCTTCGGGTAATGTTCACATAAACCATCAGAAATGGGGAAAAATTGTGATCTCAGTGATTTTGACAGTGTAAAAGCGAGCTACATGAAGATATGGTTTGTAAAGGTTGGAGTGGAAGAACCTGAGAGTGACATCAACCCCACTGAACCCCTTTGGGATGAACTGGAACACCGACTGCACCCCAGACCTCCTCAGTACCTGATCTCACTAATACTCTTGTAGCTGAATGATCACAAATCCACACAGTCACCCTCCAAAATCTAGTGGAAAGCCTTCACAGAACAGTGGAGCGCATTATAACAGCAAACACACGGGGGAATAAATCTGGAATGGGATGTTCAACAAGCACATACGGTACCCTCCACTAATATTGGCACCCTTGGTAAATATGAGCAAAGAAGGCTGTGAAAAATTGTCTTTAATGTTTAACCATTTGATCTTTTGTTAAATAAATTGACAAAAATACTCTGCTCTTATGGATATCGAACAATTGCAAACACAACACAGGTTTGTCCCCCCAAAAATATCCTTGTTAAATATAGGTGTGCAACAATTATTGGCACCCCTATGAATTCATATGAGAAAAATATATTTGAAGTATATTCCCATTGATATTTTACATTTTAGAAATAGAAATAGAGCTTTTTGGTAATAAACACAGAGGTGGTTTTGGTGCACACAGAGAGGTAGCCATATGGAAAAGTACCTCATGCCCACGGTTAAATATGGTGGAGGCTCTTTAATGTTTTGGGGATGTTTTTCTGCCAGAGGACCTGGACATTTTGTTAGGATACATGGCATCATGGACTCTATCAAATATCAACAGATATTAAATGAAAACCTGACTGCCTCTGCCAGAAAGATTAAAATGGGCCGTGGTTGGATCTTCCAGCAGGACAATGATCCAAAACATCATCAAAATCAACACAAAAATGGTTTACTGACCACAACATCAAGGTCCTGCCATGACCATCCCAGTCCCCTGACCTGAAACCCATAGAAACCCTGTGGGGTGAACTGAAGAGGAGAGTCCACCAGCATGGACCTCGAAATATGAAGGATCTGGAGAGATTCTGTATGGAGGAACGCTCTCAGATCCCTTACCATGTATTCTCCAACCTCATCAGGCGATATAGGAGAAGACCCAGAGCTGTTATCTTGGCAAAGCGAGCTAGCACAAAGTATTGACTAAAAGGGTGCCAATAATTGTTGCACACCTTTATTTAACAAAGATATATATATATATATATATATATATATATTATAAGTGTTTTTTTCTTAATATTATCCATTAAAATATTTGCTCTCTGAGATAAGCGATGGCTATGATGAAGATACTGTCTCCCCCAATGACCTCCATGCAGGAACAATACTATTAATTAGTTACGTGATATTTATGTATTTAATATCGCATGTATTTATAGCCCCAAAACATACATTTCTGCATGACATATTATCCTTACATCAACTTCCTGTTTTACTCAAATCAGAATAGCACTTAAGGCTGTAGTTCTGTCTGAGGACTGAATAGCGATGTGCTTAATTTCAGTACTGTAAGTGATTGTAACTCGAGTGTGAATATGGCTTTGTGTAGGTGTGTATAAGAGTGCGAGAGAGAAAATACATGAATGAACTGTAAAGAATAATAAGTGTGCAAGCCATAAGCATGAGGGATCTGCTTTCCCAGAAATACTGTTTAAAGATCATAGAAGAACTTCCTAGTTAATATACACAGATCCATAACGCATAAGCTGAGCTGAAAACCAGATTAAAACAGAAACACAAATGACTAGGAACTACATAAGCGGAACTAAAAACCACAGAAACAAGGAACCAGGGCGTATTAATATTGCTTAGAATTACAGTGGTAATACGTGCAAGACTTTTTAAGATTGAAACAGAGGGGTATATGTACAGCACACAGACTGTCTTACAAGCTGTAGACGGGTGACCGTATTGATCAGCCAGGACGGAGACGAAGAACGGGGAAAGCTAAAACAGGAAGTAGACGCAAAGGTTCCGTGACAGGACACTCCAGGTCCTGACTCTGTCACTAGATTTCTTCTTCGCGTATGATGATACAAAATCGTTATGATTGTCATCACAATTTACTTGCAAAATGTCTAAAAATGTATCGTCTGCAAAAGGCCTCAAAAATACGACACGTATCCAAAACCCAAATGAACTCAGAGACACTCCACATTCCAGCGTGTCCCTTGTGCCAGTTAGGTGCGATACAATCTTAATGAAATAACATAACGGGATGCGTCCGCCTGTATCCGTCATCTGTCCCGGCCGTTATCGCTCAGTCCGGTCCACCCTCATTCGTAGCAATTAACAAATCATATGACCTCATCGGCTGACCGTATTATCAGGAGTCTTGCCATTTGGTGTGTAGCGTCATCTGCCGCGATTCACCTCTGACATCACATCCGCACTGCTAGTAAAAGTCACAGTCACGACGCCAAGATCACAAGACCAGGCATGTTTATTTTCAATATAGAAACACCTACTGTGACATTTTCCCACCACTCCAGTTAGCATCATATCAGACAACGCCTTTATTAAGTTTATTAGACAACCGAGACACCTCTACTGATAACAGAGACGAGAGATGACATCACTGCATTTGACAGCGATGACACAGTTACTTAATGAACACCACAGTTTAGGTCATTTTCAGCGTCTGTAGGTTGAACTCGTTGAAAGGTAGCAGGCATCGAACGAGTGAGAACAGACGCGCATATCTGTGTGACCTGGAACATCCTACATTCGCATCCCACCCACTCGCACACACTCTGGTTTTTGCCAGTGATGCGGTACTGACAAAACAGCACAAAGACATGTGTTTTAAAGGGTCTCCTTAACCGAATATCTTTCCATATTTGAAGATGTGGTGCATGTCTGCGACTGTGTTTCTGGACTGCAGATTTTTCTGTCTAACACTCCCGTTAGTTCTGTGTCACTATAGAGTGTTTTGTATGTTATCATTTCAAAATCATCTGTAGTTGCTTCTTTTTTTATTATGACTTTCAGATCATCTTTTCTACAGTGAGTTTTTGGTCCATGGTGTTTTTTTTAAAAAAAAAAAATTCGTTCTTGTTTTAACCTCGTTTGTGTCTTTGTGCCTGTAAGACAGAGGATCTACCGTTTGGCGTCTACTTTATGTCCTCTGTGGAGCTGTTCAAAAAGGCTTATGTCCTGGCCGTGCTTCTCTTCCTGGCTCTGGTGCTCCAGCGTACCTTTTTACAAGCCTCCTACTACGTCACTATAGAAACAGGCATCAACCTACGAGGAGCACTGCTGGTAGGTTAAGGGTGGGTTTGGTTACACTGATATTAAGTAGAAGGACTTTAGGAATATTTAACCCTTTACTACACGGAGTTGTCATATGGCCACAATTCATTTATCTCCAATTATACAAAGCTATTATTTTCCGAGGTAACCGACAAAAGGGGGATTTAACTTTGACATAACAAAAAAACGACACATTTTCTGCAGTCACATGGCATGGTGAAGGTCATCATCGGACGGCTCTCAAAATGCGATTAATTTTTCAATATTTACGCAAAACTACTTAAAGGGAAAAAAATGAAACATTATCTAGGATAGGTTGAGATTTATTTTTATAATTTCAACAAGTTTATATATATTGAGTATTCTGTTAAAAGGGTCAAATGTAGTTGTTGCCATATGGCAACAACATGCGATAATGGAACTGTGGTATGTGCGTTCGTGAATTGAAATGGATTGAACTGAGGCCTACGCAGCAAAAAACACACTAAGCTTTCTCTGATAGTATATTTGCATCGTTTCACATTCAAAGTAAGAAAAACTGTCGTCATTTCAGAAATTTTCCAATGGCACTTTATGTTCTAAATTTTAGGTTTCAAGATTATCCGAACATTAAAAAGATACCTCAGCCAAAACATATTTGGATTCCATTTTTTTTGTATGCATTTTGAGCGAGTCAATTCACCCACATACTTTTTACAACTGTGATTTTCTAGAAGATACAGTATAACTTTTACATGCTTACTAGGTGGCAAAAAAAGAACTTATAAAACGTATAGTCTGGAAAATGCAGTAATTGGAATCTCCTCCATTTTGTGTTATTTTTGACTATATGATTCTTTAGACCATCGCACATCGTCGCCATACGGCAACAATTGACCAACTCCTCCCCCTAAAAAATGTTTTAACTTTTTGTAATTAAGTAATAACAATCCATAAAAAACATTTTTAATGTAAATGTAATAATTCATACAGTAGAGGGTTAATAGAAAAAGTGGATACAAAGTCATGCATGCTGATTGTGTCTATAGTATACGTAGACACTTTATGAGCATAAAGGATTTCATGGCTTCAGCTAAAATGTACCAGATATCTTTTGTTACGTTCAACCCAAATCTTACAGAAATTCTGAAGCGCTCTGTTACTAGAGTGCCATTGATTTTTTTTTTTTTTTTCCAGGCAATGATCTACAACAAGATCTTGCGTCTCTCCACCTCCAACATGTCTATGGGAGAGATGACCCTGGGACAGATCAATAACCTGGTGGCAATAGAGACCAACCAGCTGATGTGGTTCCTGTTTCTATGCCCTAACTTGTGGGCAATGCCTGTGCAGGTAAGGATTAAAGGAGCAGACAAGGATTAAAAGTCTTCATTTGTAAACATTAAAGAAGAGACATAGAGGCCTTTCAACCACTACAAGCTTACATTTCATTACATTGGTACTAACGATGTTTTTTAAAGGCTCGGTAACGTCTGCTTCCATAATGTCATATAATCATTAACGCAAAATTCGTTATGCCCATGTTTCGTTTTTTGTTTTTTTTGGTTAACAAATTGCTATGCCCACTTTACAGCTATTGTAATTTCCCTTCTAGTCGCAATTCCTTCACATTTTGTCAGGCATGAACAAGTCCTCTCTCACCAAGAGAAACATTCAGACAGTTTGCTATGGGCATTGGCAATATGACGTGTGATTATTCATTGTTTCCATGAGGAGGTTTCTTGTGTAAACCAGTTAAAGGTGAACGTCTTTTCTGTGGGGCTGGGAATGATTCACTTTCGGCTTTCACACGGCCTGGCTTAGTTTAATGAAATGCTGGGGTTTCCAGACACTGAAATCTATCAGAGTGATTCCATGATTGGCCTTAGAAATGGCTCGTTTTCTCCACCCCCCCCCCCCCCCCCCCCCCAACATTGAGTGTAAGGGAATGTGCATGTAAAATTTCGAAAGCATCCATTTTCAGGCAACATTCTTACTTTCTGCAAGCTTTCTTGGCTATATCTTGCTTTTACAGTGAAAAATATAGGTTGAGGGTTTTTATGCCTCCGCCACTAGGTGGTAGAGGCATTGTGTTTTCAGGTTGCCCGTGTGTCAGTCCATCTGTGCGTCATTCTGAGATTCTAGTTAGGTCCAATGTCTGAAAGGCCAGGTAACTCTGGCACAAAGTTCTACACGTTTAGCATAGACTTAGCATTAAGGACATTAAAGATATTCTAATGATTTACTTCAAATTTCTCTTTTTTTAAATGAATAATTTACTTTCGATCTATAGTTTAGGCAACAATGTTTCCTGTTCAGAGTGAGTAATATACTTGTGAGTGAGTGTAGTTGAAAAAAAAAAAACCCCAGAAGAATGAGATTGAGATTGCTTTTCTTCTTCCTGTGATCTTTAGGAAATTTGGATGATGTAGCTTCCTGTTAAACATGTGACATGTGGAAGATTGTAGATATCTCCTAGGGGTTTGTGTGTTCAGGTAACTTGGGTGCGTGAATGTTTTGTCAGTGGGTTGTGCCATCACCACCCGGACGTCGCACAAACAGCATGCACGGTTAAGATCAGTAAGTCGTCGTTGCCCGACTGTAGTGACGCTTGCCTTCAAGGTTATCGGTATTGGTTTTAACGTTTCATGAACAGAGTAACAAAGCTGATAATGACACTGGAAGTAAAAAAAAAAACACTGACTGATAATGACATTCTCATCCTCATTCAGATCATTATGGGCGTGATTCTGCTGTATTATTTGTTGGGGTCCAGCGCTATCATTGGTGCACTGGTCATTGTGCTACTGGCCCCCATTCAGTACCTCATCGCCACCAAGCTGGCCGACACACAGAAAAGCACACTGGTAACTCTTCTTGTTCGTTCTGTTCACCTCTGTCGTGTTGCATGCTTGTACTGAAGCATACTGATAAAATCATTGGAGTATTTGAACATCAGAATCCGCTCTCTGTTAGGACTACTCGACAGACCGTCTGAAAAAGACCACAGAGATCCTGAAAGGCATAAAGCTGCTGAAGCTCTATGCCTGGGAGAACATTTTCTGTGATAGCGTGCTGGAAACCAGGAACAAGGAACTCACCAGCCTCAGGACGTTCGCATTTTACACGTCCATGTCCAGTAAGCATGTACTGAAATGTCATTCTGTTGACAATATGGGAAAAGTTTTTGTTTGTGCCAAACAGAAAGCCAGTCTTTCTTATTTTCTCCTTTTAGTCTTTATGAATGCAGCCATCCCCATTGCTGCGGTGTTAGTGGTAAGACAGCAACCATGATATCCATATAGTGTATCTCTCTACTCACATGATATCCGTATAATCTTCATATTATCTTATTAAGGGAATCGTTTGAATGACTTAAAAGCGTGAAATATGTTTTCTTTCAGACCTTCGTTACTCACGCATACATCAGCGAACCTGAAAATAGGCTGAGTCCAGCCAGGGCATTCGCCTCTCTGGCTCTCTTCCACATCCTGGTCACACCACTCTTCCTGCTTTCCACCGTAGTGCGCTTTGCAGTTAAGGCCCTGGTCAGGTACATATTCCATTGCACAACAGTGTTTATAAACTCCCTATAGACGTTAGACTCATTTGAAACTATTTCCAAGTCTCTTTGAAATTGTAGTAGTCTGCCTGCAAACAGTGGCTGATTTCACCCCAGAGCTTCACAGCTATTCTGTAAAACCAAAAGCTAGAGATAAGGACCTTGGAGTAACCCTTGATGCTGCTCTGCCGTTTCACATCATGTGTCATCTCTAAAATTGTATACTAACTATTTGAGAAACTTGAAATTTGAGACTAGCAGAAATAAGACGCGTATTAACCCTACTTAATGCTGAGAAAGTAGTTCATTCTTTCATAACCTCTAGACTGAACTGTTGCTCAGCTGAGGCAGGCCTGCTGTCGGAAATGTCATCTGGTGGAAGATGATGTTTCTTAAAATCACCCCGAAACTCTGGAACAGCATTTCAGCGCACATAAGAAACCCTAGCTGTATAGATGGTTTTAATTCCAGATTAAAACATACTTATCCGATTGCATTTATTACACTGATGTAACTGAATATACTTGGAATTATTTGCAGTAGTTTTCACACATGTATAGTTCATTCATTAATGGTTCTAGACTGTTGAATAAATGTACCTTATCATGAATACATCTTACCTTTAATCTTTTGACCTCACTGATGGTACAAATTGCTTGTTTCCTAAAGTGTTCAAAAGCTTGGCGAGTTTCTGCAGAGCGAAGAGATCGGTGATGATAGCTGGAGAAACGGAGACATGGCGGTGGTTTATGACAACTACAAGAAATCCACTGGGGGTGTAAGTACACACACATACTCCCTCATGGATGGATTGTATGGATTGTATGGATAGTATGGCAAACACTTGGCCAAACCAACATTTTGCCCTCATGTTTGCGGCTAGCAGGATATACTGTACATTCACTGTCCACTTTATTGTATCCCTGCACATTCATTCAGTCATTCATTCACAATTATCCAATCAGCCAATCATGTGGCAGCAGAGCCGATGTAACAAAATCGTGCAGATACAGGTCCAGAGCTTCAGTTAATGTTCGCATCACATCAGGATGGGGAAAAATCTCAGTGACTTTGAGCATGGTACGAATGCTGGTTTGAGTATTTCAGAAACTGCCGACCTCCTGGGATTTTCATGAACAGTAGTCTGTAATGTTTACACAGAATGGTGCAAAAAAAAATACAATTCGGTGAGCTACAGTTCTGCGGGCGGAAATGCCTTGTTGACAATAAAGGTCAGTGGAGAACAGCCAGACTGATTTGAGCTCAAAGGACAGCTGCAGTAATGGGAATAACTTTTCAACCATGGTGAGCAGAAAAGCATCTCAGAATACATAAGGTAAAGACCACGTTCAGTTTAGCCTAGAACAGGAATCTGTGGCTACAGGTGGCACAGGCTCACTGAGACTAGTAAGTTGAAGGTAGGAGAAAGTTTTCCTGGTCTTTTTTTAGTACTCAAACTCTGGCTACAACAGTTCTGCCACGGTGAAAGTCACTGCCATAACATCCTGATGTTTAATGTGAACATAAACTGGTCAGGTGTACAGCTGTTCCTGTTAAAGTGGTCAGTGAATGTATCTCCTATATTTGCAATGCGTGTCATTTTATTCAGGTTGTTAGCCTCACTATTGGCAATGGAAAGAATTCAAGAATGTCCCGCATAATGAAGGGCCGCTGTTCTGATCATTTGGAAGAAATTTTTGTAACTTATGAACAAATCTGATATACAGTATATACTAGTTAATATACTGTAGCTTGTTTCATTTCAATCACAGTATTAGCTGCAGTGGCGTGTATCTCCCGAGACCCGAGTTGTAAGGGGAGACTGTCAGGGTGTGACTCTTGAACTGACTGAGAACCCATAAACATGCTAAAGAAGTCTCCAGACTCATCTGTTCTGTGAGAAAGGAGACGCTCTGACATGTGCTCCCAGAGAAGGGAAGGGGGTCAGAGAGAGAGAAAAAGCAGGGAGATATGAGAGGGTGGGGGCAAGAAAGAGAATTCATGAAGTCAATTTATTCTAAGAAAATTTAAATATATATATATATATATATATATATATATATATATATATATTTGTTTTGTTTTTTTTGTTTTTTTTTAAAGCCTCAGGTGCACCATTTATTGACAGTTAGTTTCTATGCCAACATAATAGTATTGAGTTTTCTGTCTTAATGCTTGAAACAGAGGAATGAATCTTGAGTGCACTCCTCAGGGTCCTAGGTCCTCTCTTGTGGACTCTCCTCTTCAGGAGTCAAATACTAAAGACCTACCTCTTCGCCAAGCACTTTATTAATCTATTTAAACATTTCATCCTTGTCTTGTTTTCTTTTTATAATGTGCTATCCTCGTGAGTAGGGTTTTCAGCCTGAATGTCCTCTTAATCCCTACGGAACTAGCATGAGGATATGTTTTTGATTGAGACTACAAAACACTTAAGATAAGATCAGACAAGATAAGATCAGATAAGATAACATCAGATATGATGTGCCTTTATTGATCCCCTTTTGGGGAAATTCGAAATTTTTCCTTGTTCTTCACGATGCCATGTGTACAAGGTTCCCAGGGCCCCATAACATGGGACATGTGCTTTTTTTCTGTATAACTACCCTAGTTCGTTTGTTATATATATTTTTTTATTATTTTTATTTGAGAAACTCAACCTGAGTGTTTGTTGCTAAAAAGCTCTATTTATCTGACCATAGAACCCAGTTCCAGTCAAAGTTCTCATATCATCTAGTAAACTCCAGGCACTTGCATTTGTGGTTAGATAAAAGAACGTGCTTCTTCTGGAACATCTTCCAAATAGTTTGTTGGCATGGAACTGGTCTCTAATTGTAGATCTGGGGACTTTGTGACCTCAAAACACTACCATTTTTTTTTTGTGCAAATTTCCAAGCGTGATCCTTAGTGAAATCTAAACATCTTCATTTTACCCTGACAGTGGATATGCGCATTTTCAGGCATGTAGCTATTTTTTATAACTTTTTTTTTGCCGGTCTTTTCTAAGGGCGAAAATAATTCTGGGATTGACTGTAGATGCTAAAAGATCTTTAAAAACAGTATAGGTCTGTCTTTTAAAAAAAAAAAAAAAAAAAAAAAACAGGCCTAAATCATGGAAAATTGTGTTTCAGCTCTCTAGTATTTATTTATATTAGCAAATTAAGCATGCTTTTGGCTTGTATGTTTAACATACCCTGAATTTTTCATATTGTTCCATGCCTGAATTGCTTATGTTCAAATTATATATTTAAAAATAAATATATAAATTATATTATTATATAAAATGTTCACATTTTCTCTCTCTCTCTCGCTTTCTCTCTCTCTCTCTCTCTCTCTCTCTCTCGTGTCCCTGCAGACAAAGGTGATAAATAGGAAGCAGCCGCTACATTATCAAATGGATAACTACGATCAGCCCATGCGCAGGCAGCTGCGCCCCAGGGAGACCGAGGATGTCGCCGTGAAGGTCAGGGATCACCAGCCTCCACAGAGCCCCATCAGCTCAGATTCTCAGGCCCTTCTCACACACTCACAGAGCACATCCTGCTACTGAATTACGAGAGCGCTCCGCAGGGTCTGCTTGTTCTCATCTCAGCTGCTTTTAACCTCTGTCCCATGTACGTGTCACGTCTGACACGTACACGGTTCAACAGGGACGTACGTTCCTCACATTTAGACAAACTATTTTGTAGCATAACATCACCCAGTAAAATGAAACTTTAAAAGCGAAAGTGAAAAGATAACAAAAGGAGAAAAAAATTAATTAATTATATGACAAACATGAACCTACTCTGACATACTTGAGCTGAATTCGGGTTTGGTTCGATTTTCTTTATAACCACAGCCAGAGAGATGTCTGAAATTCTCGTGAGAAGAACTTAATAGTCATTTGTGTTGTCGTTTGTTTTATTTTGTTGTTCTTCTGGCTTAGGGTCCCTGTAGGGTCCATTTCCTTGAAGCCTCCCTGTAGGCCAAACTAGCCTCGTAACTAATGAACTCAATAACAACAAATCCACATAATGCACTGGACCTGACTCTCTGACCCATGTCACATCCGCTCACTTCTCCTCCTTCTCTCCCATTCTCGAGTGCCTCTCCCAGCTGCTTTCGATTGTCCGTTTTGCCCTTTTCCCACTGACTCTGAGGCCTGCTGCGGATTTGACCTACGCACGGCTTTCTTTCTTTTTTTTTTTTGATGGATAGGAACATTATTGTCATTGTAAATAAACATTATGTTCCCAAAAAACATCTAACATAGTGAGGTAGATTGCATGAAGGGAGATGGGTTAAATTCTATTTTTGTTTACAGTTAAAAAAAAAATTTAAAAATCAGCTGACGTGTTGTGGTTTCGTTTTTTTCAGGTGAGCAACGGATACTTCACATGGGGGAACAATATGTCAACCCTGTCTGACATCAACATCTGCATTCCTTCAGGTAATATAACCCACAGTGCTCGGGGAAAGAAAGCATCTCTGGTTAAGTGTTCGGTTTATCAGTTATGACCCCCAAAGCTAGTGTCTAAAAAAATATTTTTTGTTTACTTCAAAAACTGTTTGACGTAATATACTGTTAGTTAGCCTTCCCTTTGGCCCATACTCGCCAAATGTCCAGATGCCTCCAATTATACATTCATATCCTTACATAATTATTAATATTTCATAATAGATTATGAAAATTAATAACATATTATTATATATTACTCAAAAATGTCTGCATGTGAAGTGACGTTTGATAATGGAAAGCTTGTTTATTACATTTCCTGATGTCCCACTGGATTGCGTTACGCTTGGCCTCTGCAGGTCAGATGACCATGATTGTGGGCCAGGTGGGTTGTGGGAAATCCTCGCTGCTGTTAGCCATGCTGGGCGAGATGCAGACTCAGAGTGGGAAAGTCTATTGGAGCAAGTAAGAGAATCTTAAAAGTCGAATTAGCTATGTAATTATTGTGATATTAAGAAATGTATGTCTTCATATCCAATGCTAATCAAAGCTATTATTTGTGGAAACAAACATTTCACGCATCCATTTTTTTCACTGTGTACACCACACACAGTGTGTGTGTGTGTGTGTGTGTGTGTGTGTGTGTGTGTAATGAGTGCGTATTGGTGTGTGTGTGCTGCATCTTTATCTTTGTGCTATTGAAGATGGGTAGAAAGCATTTTTGCTTTTTTCTTGCATGGATTTTATGTGTGTTTGTGTATTTCCTGTGCTGTTTGTCTAAACATAAGAGCTTAGCACGTCGTCTCAACTGTACAGGTGCATCTCAGAAAATTTGAGTATCTTGGAAAAGCTCGTTTTTTTACCGTAATTTAGTGGAGAGGAACAGAATCCAGGTCGCTTGAAGTCCAGTGTGAAGTTTCCACAGTCAGTGATGATTTGAGGTGCCATGTCATGTTGGTCCATCGGGTTTTCTCAATTCGAGCGTCGGTGCAGCGTCTACCAGGAGATTTTAGAGCACTTCCTGCTTCTATCTGCTGAGGAGCTTTATGGAGATGCTGATTTCCTTTTCCAGCAGGACTCGGCACCTGCCCACAGTGCCAAAACTTCTAGTAACTGGTTTACTGACCGTGAAATTACTGTGCTTGATTGTCCAGACGACTCCACTGACCCGAACCCCATAGAGAATCTATGAGAGACACCAGACCCGACAATACAGACGAGCTAAAGGCTGCTATCAAAGCAACCTGGGCTTCCAGAACACCTCAGCAGTGCCACAGGCTCCATGCCTCCATGCCACAGTGCATTGATGCAGTAATTCATGCAAAAGGATTAAAGCCCTGACCGAGAATCAGTGCATAAATGAACATACTTTTCAGAAGGTCGATATTTCTGTATTATAAATTCTTCATTCGAATATTTTGAGATACTGTTTTTTTTTTTTTTTATTTCCATGAGCTGTAAGCTGTAATCATCGAGATTAAAACAAAAAAAAAGTCTTCAAATATTTAACTTTATGTGTAATGAATCTACAATATATGAAAGTTCTACTTTTTGAATTAAATTACAGGGGGAAAAAATGAACTTTTCCACGATATTCAAAAAAAATTTTTAGATGCACCTGTATGTATTTATACAGACCCATCGTGCTTGTTACTAACACTGTTGGTGTTCTCTTTTGTTTCTTGTTACTGGTAAGAATGCTCATGCCTCCATCTTTCAGTCCATACTGGAGATGGTCTCTGATTAGCATTTGCCAAGTTCAACAGTGTGACACAAAGTCTGTAAGTTCGCCATGTGCTCTTCTTGTGCTGCATTTACATCATCTAACAGCCTGTTTTAGGTACTGCAAAAAGTCTCATATATGATCTCATATAATAATTAAAAATCATTTACGATGCCCTTAGAACATCTGAACACATTGTTCACTTAGTAGAATGTTTTGATTCAGATTAGAGTCAGGCTATGCTTAATTTCTGTTTCTCATGCTCTGCTGTCCTTGCAAACACTGATTATTTGATGATGCGATGTTTCTTTCTCTGAAGACAATGACAGCACTCTCCACATACAGCTAAAAATACCACTATAGTCATGATGGATCAGAAGGAAGCGGAGAGTGTCATTGTCCTTGCAGAGGTTTCTGTGTCCCGTTGGGCTGCCAACTATCTCTCTTCACGTGTGTTCTGTCTTTCTGTGTGTCCTCTTTCAATGCTACACTCAATCAGGCTTCCTGATTGTGAGGTGTTCCATGATGGCTGCATAAGGTATTCCATAAAAAGATGTGAGCTCACATACAGAGTTTGCCGATTATCCTTCCCAAGCTTACAGTCGTTACTGTCACCGTGCAGATGATTTGAAGACTTTTTTTTTTTTTGTCTTTGTATGTGTCCTTATGGGAAGTGATGCTTGCTTTAAGAATAATCAGTAAAACGAGATCAGCTAAAAGTCTTCCGAGGCTTTTCCGATAAGAGAGCATGACGATGTGTGAACGTGGTATTTTTTTCAATTTCTAACTCGAGCTTCTAATTTCTCCTAATGACTCACAAAATGATGTTTTGACCCCTATCAACAGCGAGTATGACACAGATTTATCCTACGAAGAACGGAGGTATTTATTTGTATAACCGAAGTGCAGTGGTCCATCCATCCATCTATCCATCCGTGTATCTAACCGTCCATTCTTTGATGTACGTGTGGTGGTGTACATAAAATGTTGGGAGTCTTTGATACAAGTCTTGAACCCGAACAAGGTTTTTATTGATAATAATTGAGCACACTTAATATCTTGTATAAGATAAATTGCTAGGGTTATAATGAATGGTTATTTTGTACTGTATACACTAACCTGTATTCACATGGCTGCGGGATTGCCATTTTGATTAATTGCAAAAATGTCTTAGTTCACCATAAAAGAAATGTCTGCTTCAGAAAGTCTGTTTTTCACACACGCTTTGCAATTCAGAAAACCAAACTTAACCTAAAACAAATAGTGCTGATTATACAGGGCTTTACTAAGAATCTTTACCATGGAATTCTCTGTTTGATTTCACCAGTGCAGTTTATGCACCTGGATAACTTATTCTTAAGCATCTTCACACTCTTGGTGAGACTACAACAAAGTCATGTTTTGACTGTATGATGTAGTATTTTGCTATAAAAAATACCATCATCAAGAGCCATCTCTCCCTTTATCCTTCCCACCTTGTGCACATGTTACAGCTTTTTACTACAGTTAGAGCTACAACTAGCCCGTCCTCCAAAGCTGGCGATAGACTCATATTAACTTCTTAAATTGTTCAGTCAGCTACTTACTTCTCCATTGTTAATGAGGGTGGTGTTACTCGTGTGAAGCACCACAGTCTTGTCATATTGCCACTAGTGGGCAGGCATTTCAATTCAAAGTTCTACCCTTCAGACTCTCTAGCACCGAGGATATTCACAAGATACATGCAGGATTCTGCCGTATCTGGATGATTGCCTCATGTGTGCTCCCTCCAAGGAACAGGTCATCTGATACACCCACCCTCACAGACCAAGCACACAATGCTTGGTCTCTCTCTCTCTCAGAATGCTAGCCACTTTTTGTCATCCCAATGTGTTTAGCCTTAGCAATATGTGCTGTACTGCTAAGGCTTGGGTTATTAACCATAACTGAAGCAGTTGTTCTCTTAAGATGGCTGTAGTTAAGGAACTTCCAAAAAAAAAGAGTTATCAGCCTACAGTTAAGCCCCAAATACAACAGATAGAAATGCTTCCATGTCTCAATGAGAGAGGCATCAGCCTTAACTCTTTGGAAGAACAAGACTTCTGAAAGGGGTCTACCTGGGAACAGTACCCCATGGGAGGGAGTTAATCACTATAGACACATCCATCACTGATTGGGGTGCAGTGTGGGGTCGCAGAGGCACGGGAGGCATATGGAGCCCCAGTATGAGGATGGGACACAAATTAGTTGGAACTGCAGGCGGTCTATCTAGCCCTCAGATTTTTCTTACAAGTTTTAAGGCTCTTCCATGTGCTGATGGTCAGGTATATCAACTACCAAGTATATCAACTTTCTTTTGGTTTGAAAAATGCACAGGTGGGCTCACACAAGATTAGCCAGAGGAGCAAATCATTTGCCAGGAAGGAACAATATCACAGCAGATGCACTGTCAAAGCAGTACATTCACCCAGGGTAATTGGATCTACATCCAGATGTGGTGTTTCCAGATTTGGAAGAGGTTTAGCAGGGCAAAATGTATGGAAGGACAGTCCATTAGTTTAGGATCCACAACCATTGATTCTGCCAATATTACACAGCATCTGACAATCAGGCAACACAGTCCTGCCTATGTTTCTGATATGGCCAGCTAAACCATAGTTTCCTCTTACCTGCAAGGAGCCAGTGTGGGTTCAGGCGTTCATTCTAGCCAAATAGGAGGATAGTTGTTTGGAGACAGAGATTAAACAAGTGGAAACAGGTGTGAGTCCTGCTTGGTTGGAATGAAAGCTTGCAGCCATGCCAGCCCTTTGTGGATAAGATTGAAGACCCCTAATCCACTGTCTCAGATTTAATGATTTGGCACCCTTGGCCAGGGCACCTATGGGTATGGCCTCTCAGACCAAAGTGCAGGCAAAAGACTCTGACCCAGACTCTGGTGCGCACACTCCATTGTAGAGATCCAGTGGATCAGTGGATCATCCCGTGCCTAAACATTTGTCGTTTCTGCAAGAACTCCTAGACAAATGTAAATATTCAGCTATGTTGGTATACTGTATGTATGTGTATGTAGCAGCTATTGCTGCGCACAGTAGTGTTATGAATGGTATTTCGCCAGATGCTAATAAACTTATCGCAACTTTTCTGAATGGAGCAAAATGCTTTTGTCCACTGCACTCCCCCAAGAGTCCATCATGGGACTTAGCCCTTGTGTTATACTCCCTGAGGCCCTCCCCTTATCAGTCCATACAGGATGTTGAAATGGAAATGGAATTCTCTGAAGAGTGCGTTTTTCCTGCCAATCACTTTAGCAAGAAGAGTAGGAGAGCATAAGTCCACCCTGCATTTGGTGGTTGCCAGGCAATGCAGGAGTAATCCTGTGGCCAAACCCAGGGTGTTTGTCTAAGGTCATATCCACAGCAGCGTTACACAGAGGACGACCTTATGAATGAACCTTGCAATGACTGGACTATGGCAATTCCATCATCAGATGATCCTTCCATCTGTTATGCCAGAAAGACATGGAGTCCTTCCTGTTTAAATAAAAACTGGCCCACTGGTGTTGGATTCTATAAGACCAATATTGCCCCTTGAAGTGCAGTTATCATATCTAAGTACCCTTCCAGTAAGTCTTAGGGTGACATATTGGTTTTCAGGTGATTGAACACTCTGGTGGTAAGGATATGAAATAGTAACACGTTTCTCTGTCACTTAGAACTACACAGAAACAGCAGAAATTCTGCAAGAAGATTCTAGGGACAGATGGCCATTGATGACGATATTATTTTATAGCAAAATACCACTCATACAATAATCATATAATCTGGTACGGTCTAACCATGTGTGTGCATGCGCACAAGAAGGTATAGAGGTGTTTAAACACCGCCTCTGGTGGTTATTCAGTGTTCTTTGAGCCAGAGTTACATGTGTAACTAGTGTTACTGCCCATGGGTCTCACCAGAACGAGTCATCTTGCGCAATTCTTTGGTTGCTCATGCAGCTCCTCTAAGTTCAGTGTTATTTTAACTGTCTTTAATGTCCTTAACAAAACTTTGCTTGTGTAGTGTATTACAATTTCCATTATCTTTCTTGCACTGCATCTTTCAAATGTTTTTCCTTGCTTAATGAAACGCATGGGTTAAAAAAACAACACTTATTTCCCACTATTTCATCGACAGCTCTTTAATTAATTTATTAAAGCTATTGATGTTTTGATTGGTTGTTGCAGACCTAAAGTTTTGCAAGCTATAATATATGAAGAGACAAAGCCTTTGATATAAAATAAAACGTTAAATGCTACTTATAAAACACAAAAAGACTCGTTTTTTTTTTTCTATACTCATACTTACTCTTGACATGGCATCTGAGAGTTATTTAGCACACTTGAAACAGTTATAGGAGGGCAGTGAGTGTTTTAAATGGTTCATGTAGAATATTTCATGAATTTTCTTTTTGTAAATCATCCTGAATATTGTGCTGTCTACACAGAATCTAATTATCTAAACATAATGCAAACAAGCAATGGTCTACTTCTTCAGTCATTGTCATTGACGTGACTCCCTGCATTTTTTTAATCACCATTAATTTGTGGATTTCTTCATTTTCTTAACCCTTGGTGTGTTGTGATCAGTATTGCTTTATAATAGAGCCACTGTTCACGTTTATGTAATCTTTGTCTCTCCTCACAGTAAGAACAGGTACTCTGTGGCATACGCAGCTCAGAAGTCTTGGCTGCTAAACGCTACTGTAGAGGAGAACATCACATTTGGTAGTCCTTTCAACAAGCAGAGGTGAGAGCTGCCTCATTAAAAAACATGGGTAGTTATTGAGTAACATTTCAATGGAATCCAATGCACTTGAAATGACATTGTTGACAGTCTCTATTTATTTTGACTCCATATCGTGTTGGCCAAGTCATGGTCATGTTAAAGTATCCTGTGCATTTGTTTAAAAACTTTTTGGTTAGTAGAAATCTAATTACTTTCTTCTGTTTTGTTGTTACAGATACAAGACTGTGATCGATGCTTGCTCACTGCAGCCAGATATTGATCTCCTTCCCTTCGGGGACCAGACTGAAATTGGAGAAAGGGTAAGCGACAAAGCTGACAAAGATGAGTTATGTCTCTAAGTTCAGTTCATTTTCACTTCATGACTTCGGGTGCTGTAGCAGTGCTAGCCGGATCACGGGGTGTTAATAAATACCATTGCAAAGACTAGCATATCAAAAAATAAAGAACAAACAATCTCTTATTTAATTGTTGAAAATATCTGTTTGTGTGTGATGCTGTTCAGGGAATAAATCTCAGTGGAGGTCAGAGACAGAGGATCTGTGTGGCCAGAGCTCTGTATCAGGACACCAACATTGTTTTTCTGGTAAGAAATCAGATACATTTGTGAGATCTTGCTAAGGATTTGATAAGAAATTTTACATTCAGAACTACTATTATGAATATATTAGTAATATATTATTGAGACCATATTACACATATGTGTGGTGGTCTGGGAAAACCCATCGGATGTCGCTGTGGCTGAATTTTGGCGAGCATACAACAAAAAACACACAAAAAAACCTCGAAAAATCGATTTTGACCAAAATCGGATTTTTCTGGCGATAACGTACTTTAACTACTAATCTTCCTACAAAAAGCACATTGCGGGGTTGGCGGTTAAGGCTCTGGGTTACTGATCGGAAGGTCGGGGGTTCAAACACTGGTGCAGCCAAGCTGCCACTGTTGGGCCCTGGAGCAAGGCCCTTAACCCCCTCTGCTGCAGGGGCGCTGCATCATGGCTGACCCTGCACTTGCACCCCAACTTCCAGGTATGCCTTGAGTTGACTCCTTACCCAATAATGAGTCTTTATGGGACACCTATACATTATAACACAGTGGGGTATGCAAAGAAATGAATTTCACTGTGCTATAATGTATAGGTGACCAATAAAGACTCATTATTGGATAAGGAGTCATATCAGTTGAACACATATGGTGGTACAAATATTCAGTCTGCCTAAAGATGCCTAAAACATTGCTAGCAATGTGTGATTTTCTCGCAGAGTAAGTGTCAAGCTTTGTCAAATAATTGGATTTGGCTGCTGTAATGAGTTGGACAAAAGCCTAATAAATACAATTTTCAATCAGATACTGGCTGTCGAAATGTCTTTCCAGATGTCTTCCCAACCCACCCTATAATAACCATAGTCCTTTAATTCAGCATCCTAATTATATCAGTATCAGTATCCAGATAACACATCTGTAATGACATAAAGTAATAAAATATACTAAACAACGCATTGTGCTTTGGAATTGTTATTGAATCGAAAGCACTAGCACATGCTGCACACTCTCAATGTTTTTCTCTCATATAACCTGAGAAACAGTGTCGGAAATATGTGTCTTGTCCCCCTGTAGGATGACCCATTTTCTGCTCTGGACATCCATCTAAGTGACCATCTGATGCAGGAGGGCATTCTCAAGTTCTTGCAGGACGATAAGCGCACTATGGTCCTAGTTACACACAAACTGCAGTACCTCATTCATGCAGACTGGGTCAGTAGCTTGTGGAAAATATTATTCAAAGTCTTGAAAACTTGCTTGAAACTATGATCCTGCTCAGGTTCTACTGGGTCAGTAGCAAAGTTAAATTAAATGAGAAGGAACCAATATCTATCGAAGCATTTCCAAGAAAAACCTGCATCTTGAGTCATATTAACTTCAGTCCTGGGTTATAGTTATGTTGGCACAATTTTTTATTTTTTATTATTTTATTTTTTTTTACACCCTTTATTCATTAAGGTATTTCCCTGGGCTGTTTATGAATTTTTGTTGCTTTTCTGCTTGTCAGATCATAGCAATGAAGGATGGCTCTGTGTTGAGAGAGGGGACACTGAAGGACATCCAGACACATGATGTGGAGCTCTACGAGCACTGGAAGACTCTCATGAACAGGCAGGACCAGGAGCTGGAGAAGGTCAGCCTACTTCACTCATATCCCACACACCCATTTAAACTGACACCCAGCATCTTTATTTTGCTGCTTTTCCATTAGCACGGACAGAAAGTGCAGGTAAAATGCTTTTTACTGCTGGTGGGCTTTCCAAGATGTAACGTCACTGTTGATATATTCCAGGACACCGATTTTGAGAGTCAGACTACTCTCGAGAGGAAAACACTCAGAAGAGCCTTCTATTCAAGAGAAGCCAAGAATCAAATTGATGATGAAGATGAAGGTCACCCCCTCCCCCCTCCCCCCACCTTACGTTTGTTCAAAAGCTACATATTTTCAAAACGCTCTTTCCCGACCCAAACATTTCTCCTCACACGCTTTATTCGTTTGAATTGCTTTTCACAGAAGAGCAAGAGGAGGAAGATGAGGACGACAACATGTCTACTACCACCAGCCGGCGTTTAAAAATCCCATGGAGGGTTTGCTGGTGTTATTTCTCCTCTGGTGGCTTTCTCTTGGTTTTCATGATGGTCGCCTCCAAGCTGGCCAAGCACTCGGTCATGGTGGCCATTGATTACTGGCTGGCAGCATGGACCTCCTCAAGCCCAAATAATAGCAGTGATTTCATCACCAACCTGGATGCCAATGCCACCAACTCCACTCAGGAGTACACGGCCATGCAAAGTGCTCAGGTGAGGTGAACAACATGAATCAAGTGATTGGGTTCAATAAGGAGAAAGTTATTCAAATTAAAGGGCACCTTTACATATGCATGTTTATGTCCTACATTAAACGCATTATTTTGATTTGTTAGGATTTTGTGTGTGCAATTTGTGTGCTGTTTATGTTCCCACAGTATCAAGATTATGTGCCAGTGTTCATTATTCTCTGTGGAGCAGGGATAGTCCTCTGTCTTATCACTTCTCTGACTGTTGAGTTTTTGGGTCTTGCTGCTGCCACTAATCTGCACCATAACTTACTCAACAAGATCATCCATGCACCTCTTCGGTACACCCACTTACATATATACACATGTTTAGGTGCTACTTCATCTAGAATCATTTGTTTGTTTGTTTAATTTTTTTTATTACGAGACAACAGATGGTCACTTGAAACGTGCATGTGTTAAACTGAGACGAGGGTTAGCTACCTATTGATAAGGTTACTATAGAACGGAGTATGCATTTCTACCCTGAGAATAATAATACAGAAGACCACTATAATAATATGTTTCCATCTAACAATAATAATCATATTTCTGTCTTTGTCAGATTCTTTGACGTTACCCCACTTGGTCAAATTCTCAACCGTTTCTCTGCAGATACCAACATTATCGATCAGGTGAGAAACAACCAGCAGCTCTTTCATTTATTTATTTGTTTATTGTCGTCCTAATCATTCGGCCTTTCAAACACATTAATGCTCTGCTGAAGTCTGAGGACTTGTCACACGGAGATGTCACTATATGATTTAGCTCAAAGAGTGTACCTGTTTGATTATGCGGTGACATGCAGAAATGCAACATGTTAGTGCTAAGCTTCATTTCTTGCCCTCTGAGTGTGTCTCACTCACCCCTGCTCTCCCTGCAGCACATTCCTCCAACACTGGAGTCTCTCACTCGATCCACTCTTCTCTGTCTCTCGGCCATTGGCGTCATCGCTTTCGTTACACCGGCTTTCCTTATCGCCCTGGTGCCCCTCGCGGTGGCCTTCTACTTCATCCAGAAGTATTTCCGGGTTGCATCAAAGTGAGTTTTGATCCAAAAAGTCAGAAGTCAGTGTTTAGCTTTCGCACCGTTTTTACCTTCCATTTTCTGTTGCTTTCTACTTCTCATCTGCCACAGAGATCTGCAGGACCTAGATGACTCCACTCAGCTTCCTTTGCTCTGCCATTTTTCTGAGACTGCAGAAGGCCTCACCACCATTCGAGCGTTCAGGTCAGTGCTCTGGGCGATAAAATATATATATCCACCTCCGCCCTCTATTAAACGTCATCTGTTTGCCCTTTCTTGTGACGATACCAAAGCCATTTGTCAATCAGAGCAACAATAACCGTGAGGTTCTTAGAAGGGGGTAGATAACCCTTTCTTATAGGAAGCACGTGATAGCCCTCAACCCTCCCTAGCTGGTAGCGGTCATGTCATAGTGGAGAGCCGGCTAGTGGGTAGGAATTTGATGGTGAACAAATTGGGAATAAAATGGGGGAAAAAATTTATTGGTATGTCTGTTTCATACCACTATCCATAGGTATCACTTCTAACATTTTCACCATAAGTGTTTATAGTCTTAAGTTAACACTACATTCTAGAAACTTAAAGGATACCTCTCAGTTTTGCCAGCTTTCAAGCCAGAGTTAAGCGTTTGATGAGGAAAAGTTCCCAATAGTTCTGTTTCAAGCAGCTAATTGTTCTTACCTCAGGCACGAGGCACGCTTCAGGCAGAGAATGCTGGAGCTGACTGACACCAACAACATAGCATACCTCTTCCTCTCTGCTGCCAACCGGTGGCTAGAAGTCAGAACAGTAAGTACAGCTCAATAGTGCTAGTATTGAGAATCTTATCTTATTGAGAAGCCCTGTGACTTAATAAGAAATTCTGAAAGTTTTTTTTTCTTCTTCCTCTCAGGATTATTTGGGTGCTGTTATTGTCCTAACAGCTGCAGTAGCTGCCATCTGGATGTCTTCTTATGGAGTCCAGCCTGGTCTGGTTGGACTGGGTCTAACATATGCTCTAACAGTGAGACACAATTTTTATTTTTAATATTAACTTGTGTCGTTTTATTTGTGATTTTATTCCAGGACTAAAATACAAAGTGTTCTGATTATAACGCAGGTTATAATTGAATACATTTTTAGAACTGTTTTATGTCGAAGAAGTGTTGAGTATTACGATTAGGCAACAGCAACATAGGCATCAAAACCGCACTTCAGTGAACAGCCATGCGCAGGCTACAAATGACATTTCCGGCTACATTGTTAAAGATTAAAAATGAAATCGGTGCGATAAGCATGCCAGATCTGTTTATCACATAACATTATTTAAGGATGTACCAGTTTTTACAACGCACTCGACCTGGCTCAGTTGAAATCACTGACTCTGGAACCGAGAGCCCTACTTATAGCACAGTGACCAGCGTCTGTCTACAGCAGCAGCTGGGAGGTTTCACCATATTCAACTCTGGCCTCAGTGGCATCCAACAGCTAGCATGCACTGCTGATCTGACTCGAAACTAGCTGAGTGGGATTGGATAGTGACGTGCAACCTGCAGCACCAAATACACTCTTCCACACAACAGTAGCCACAACAGAATTAAATATGCTATAGTTCAAGGATTTTATTTACATTAAAGAACAACAACAATGAATGCAGGAGTGGACGATGTCTTTAGAAACTAACTTCTTTAGAAACAGGTGGCGGTGGGATTAAAAAAAGAAAAAAGTCCTCTACAGTTAAGCGTAAAAGTGATATGATGGAAAAGTGGTATGAAAGCAATAACTTTCCATTCAAGTTTTATATATATATATATATATATATATATATATATATATATATATATGCAAAATAATATTTCAGCATAAAATGGGCTTCATCTAGTCTGAAAAACGTCCAGACCAACCAAATATAGCCAAATCTAGCCTGCTTTCTTTACCATCTGTCTTGCTACTGTTTAGTAAAATGGCGCACTTATATAACGCTTTTATCCAAAGCGCTTTACACTGTGTCTCATTCACCCATTCACACACACACACACCAATGGTAGCAGAGCTGCCATGCAAGGCGCTAATTTGCCAACTTGGGGTTCAGTGTCTTGCCCAAGGACACTTCAGCATGTGGAGTCACGTGGGCCGGGAATCGAACCGCCAACCCTACGATTAGCGGACAACCCGCTCTACCACCTGAGCCACAGCCGCCCAGTATTATATGCGTCGTGTTTATACGTATTAGTAGTGTGTATCTCAACTAGTCTACACGATCCTTAGTGAGTTTATCACACAGTTCTTATTTCTTATTGTGTTGTGAACAGGTGACTAATTATCTGAACTGGGTAGTGAGGAACCTGGCAGATCTGGAGGTTCAGATGGCAGCAGTGAAGAAGGTTAATAGCTTCCTGAGCACAGAGTCCGAGAACTACGAGGGTTCCATAGGTAAAACCGTCTTAATATGAACAGTGTGATCCAAGAAAGGGATCGAAGGTATGACCAGATTGTGAGAAGAATTTCATCGTATCAACGTGGGAACTAAATAAACCAGTTCAGCATTGCTGTGTCTGTTATAAGAACTAGCTCAAAATAAAGGTTCAAATTAAAGATCACTTACGTCTAGTAGCACATAAAAGGCAAATGCTGACTCGTAATCTAAATAAATAAATAAATAAATAGTACAGTATGAGAATTGTTGCCTAATTCTGGATGTGGAACAAGGCATCCTGACCCCAGCCACAGAAAACCCCAGATTTCCTGTTTCCTGTTGTATTATCAGCATGTGGGAATGTGTGAAACATTTCCCAATCAGGCAATTTCCAGTTGACATATGCCGTTTACTCTGCCTTCGCTGCGAATGTAAACATTCGACTCTGGGGAGGGACGGAGGGTTGAGTCGGGAGGGCAAGGAGGGAGAGGCGAGAGGGAGACGCTACAGCAGGAACATGTCTGGATCTCCAGCGATAGCCCATTAGACTGCCAAAGAACGTCCTTGTCTATCCACGTCCCCCGCCTCCTCAATGACGCAATGGAAAAACGACAGACTCGATAGCAGCGAAAGAGACTAAACTCTGGAATTTGGGCCCAGAGATAGCTCGAGTTTGCGTTATTCCAGAGAACATTGCGAAACCTTACCTAGAACGACGCTGTTAAAGTAAGCAGTCTGAACAGTTGTAAGAGGTTTTTATCTACGTTCAGATACAGCTCTTAGCTGGAATGTGGAATTCATTCATGCACGCCGACCCTTTTTTGGGTCAACGTGCACGAGTCTTTGTGTGCTCCACCATATCTTGTTGTAAGCAGACTGTTCAAAGAAAAGCCTTGACATCAGTTAAATGTATTAAAACATTTACATGAGCAATTTTAGGCATTATTATTAACACAGGTATCTACTCACTATACATTTAACCCTAAATACAATACCATAAAGACTAGAACGTCTTTTAAGGAACGATGGGGCAGGTGTTAACTCACAAGGCTCTGTCCATGCGTCCTCTTTTTGGCCACAGATGTCTCGCAGGTTCCAGAGGACTGGCCTCAGCATGGTGAAATTAAAATCCAGGACTTGTGTGTGAGATATGACCCCATGCTGAAACCTGCTCTTAAACATGTCAATGCTTTCATCAACCCTGGCGAGAAGGTACGTTGGTTTGGATTCATGACAAGATCTCACGATTCACATTTAAGGCTTAAGCTTAATCTACAAATCTTACATTGGTGGTTGAACAAATATTGTTTTTATTGAAACAACTATAGGCACCTGAAATGAATTCTTAGGTATAATGAAATGTTGCGAATGAAAGGTTCCAGGTTCAGTTGACATTAACGTGACATGATAATGAAACGAGCTCCACTTCATCACCCAGCTGGTGGTTTTGTCACTACAGTGTTTATTTTCTCACGTCTTTGCCATCTGAAGGTTCACCTTTTTCATAAGGCTCATCACTTTGATCAATCCCGTGCCTCGTTTATACAATATATCTTTGAGCCGTGCATATAACGCTTACACTGTTGACATTTTCTGATGTGCGGGCAATAGGCAAGAATATTATTTACACAAAGACCCTTCTGGTTTATAACAGCAGTCTGGAAAATGAAAGAGTGTGGCTGTATAAAGATGGTCACATTTATTTTGTCTATCTCTCTCTCTCTCTCTCTCTCTCTCTCTCTCTCTCTCTCTCTCTCTCTCTCTCTGTCGCTCTTTCTTTCTCCCAAGGTGGGCATTTGTGGGAGGACAGGCAGTGGAAAGTCCTCGCTGTCTCTGGCCTTTTTCAACATGGTGGACGTTTTTGAAGGTGAAGCCTCCTCGTATTTCTTCCCTAGTGCCTTACAGTAGTGCTTTCTTCCGAGGGGAACTGAAGTGCACTGTCATTTCGAGTATGACGTAATTCTTTCACTAAAAGGGATGAGATTTGAGGGCTGAGAGCGACTAAGATTCCTCAATGAAAGTGCTTTCATCTCCCGAGGAAAGAAAACAAAACGATAGCATTCAGGATTCGTTTAAGTTGCTGTTACTTCTTCTTTAGACTTCAGAACGATTCTTTAAGCAACTCCAGAAACATTTCAGCTACTCTTGTTTATACTGCGCCGGTTATGGTTTCCATCACGTTGACAAGCAACAACGATGCCACGTCGAGGGATTAGCTTTTAGAGCGCTCGGGCACTTCAGATGAGCATCGTTGAGACTTTTAGACATTACCTCCAGTCCATGTCATATCCTCATCCGATTGATGTTTTTTGTTCTGCGAAGCAGCCGCACTTTAAGCCGAATGAGATTACTCAGCCTAGGAGCAACATAAATAAATTTTAAACGTGGGAATACTTCATGCAATTCAGTGTTCAGTCATCAAAGTTCACGTGCTCATTGAGTAGGCTCGTGGTGCATTATCGAAGTAGTTTGGATGCTTTTCAGCAGGTCGGCGAGTTAAGACTTATAATGCAGCCAAATCCAAAAATACACACGCGCAATCAATTTTTGAGCATGACCAGCGCTCAATGAAATGTCTTAAACTTGAGATTGAATAAGCACACACTCAAAGCGTGTCCATATAAAGCTAAAATGAGAAGTGTGAATGATTTCCAACTTTCCACTGCAGAAATTGGACTCTGCAGAAGCAGAATGATGATTCAGTATTATCTCTCCAGATTCTGGTCATCATGATTAAACACACCCTGAACATGTCCTGAGTAGCTCTGAGTAGCAACATGGACTGTTTTTCCTTCTCATTTTATTTCCAAACAGTATTCTCATGGACTATCTACACATCTAAGTACACATTGTATCCAAGTTCATAGGTTAAAAAGGTTTTTGTGTTTATTTCTTTTCTTTCTTTTTTTTTCTTTTTATCAGGAAAGATCATTATTGATGGCATTGATATCTGCAAGCTGCCTCTGCAGACTCTGAGATCCCGGTTGTCTATCATTCTTCAGGATCCAGTGCTGTTCAGTGGCTCCATCCGGTATGAACACACACACACACACACACATACACACCACACCACACATACATACAGAGATTTACACACTTCATTCTCCCTTTCCGCTTCTCCCTGAAGGAGTCAGCTATGGATCAGTTCAACTCAAACAGACCAAAAATAATAAACACCGACTTCCTCGTCGTTTAAGGAGAAAGGTTTAGAGACCTTGTGCTAAAAAGTTTTCGTTTTTTTAAAAAAAGCCAAAGATGAAGAATAAACATATATTCCTTATGTGTCAAGCAGAGAGAATCTAAGTTTTAGGATTTCCATGCCAGACCTCTTCAGCGGTACTGATTACTACTTTAGATTTACTTTTGACAAGGACGTTAGTTTGGAATCTTTTTTTTCTCCGTCGAACTGAAATCTGCACATAATCATTCTCATCAACAGGCTTGTTTTATGGACACGCAGACCAAACCAAGCATCGTGTTCGTTTAAGGTCGTTTAGGGACGCCCGAACTGTCTCACTATCTTACGTTCTGTCGTTGGTTTCATATGAAAAGCCATGGTGATGGTTTATACGAGGCAGAGCTAACAGCACCGATAGTCCCTGGAGGTTCGGTGTTAATATAGCATAGGCCCGGTTTGGATTGCAGTGATGAGCCCAGCATGCCATGGCAAGCCTTTCGTAAGGCATTCAGTGGGAAATGCAGTTCAGTGATAAAGAGAGTAATGTGTGGTAGAAAGAGTTTTCCCTAGTGCTCTTCATGATCAGGAGGTCAGTGGAGTGAAGCCAGGCTCATTGCCATTGCCTCTTATGGTCATGTGCCTCTTTCCAGCACTGTAGATGCATACTGCTGTTTTTTTTCCCTTGTATGAGTGGGTGTATAGTGTGTTTGCTCATCCTTGTGCGTGTGTGTGTGTGTGTGTGTGTCTCCTCAGTTTTAACCTGGACCCAGAATGCACCTGTACTGATGACAGGCTTTGGGAGGCTCTAGAAATTGCCCAGCTCAAGAATATGGTCAAAGCACTCCCAGGAGGACTTGGTATGACAATAAAGCTTATGAGAGGGACTCTGAAATGTCTAGAATATTTACTTGAATTGAACTGACCCTTCTCAGTAGGAGTAAAAAGTGGATTTAAAATGGAAAGTTGCTACACTATACATGGTTTAATGATGTTCTAATATCTTATTATTAGCCTATAAATATACTCGGTTTTATTACACGCATATTAATAGTCCTTGTGGTGATAGATACTCTGCTTTGGCAGCCACGGTGCTATCGTACAGTACAGTCTAATCTTAAACTCTGTACAGATGCGGTGGTAACCGAAGGAGGAGAGAACTTCAGCGTGGGCCAGCGGCAGCTCTTCTGCCTCGCCAGAGCCTTTGTTCGTAAGAGCAGCATCCTGATCATGGATGAGGCCACGGCATCCATCGACATGGCAACGGTAAAAAAAAAAAAAAAAAAAATTGAATCCTCCCTGCTCTGTTTCTTTTAATCCATTGAGCCAAACAGACAAATCTAGACTGCCAGTAAAGTCTGTTTTTATAGGTCCAATTAAAAGGAGCGTACATTTGTTCTTTGGCTTTGGAGTGCAGGGTTTAACAGACATAAAATTTCCCACTGAGTGTTCTTCATCAAACAGTTTACACGGAGTCATCACGTTTTCAGCTGGCACTCACAGACCTTCTGCGTATGCTTCCTTTCACAGGAGAACATTTTACAGAAGGTCGTGATGACGGCGTTTGCTGACCGCACCGTCGTCACCATAGCAGTAAGTCCGCTCTATATTAATCACACCTATAGCTGCAGTGTAGGGGGCGTGGCCACGGACATCTTCGAGTTGTAATTAGAAAAGGACAAGGCCACTGGTCCATCTCAGAACACATCACAATTACAAAGAGTCAGAGATGTACGGCAGGCTGGCGTGATCCATTACAGCCGATAAAATAAAATCTCCTCCGTGGTTCGAACAGGTGGTTCGAGTCATGTAAACAACCGGGTGATGGTAGTAAGTTCTCTCACCATGCCTTGATGATACTTGAGACCAGGTGTAATTATTTTTTTTTTTAATGTAATACCAAGGTGTTTGAGCCAATCAATTATAGGAATGAAATCCATGAAATATTTTAAAAGATGAAACAAAAAGAATATAGGAATACCCATGTATGTGGAACGGGTCTTTTCGCGCTATTTCCGTTACTTTCCTTGCTGCCGTTTTACTATCCTCATCCACTGTCTCATTCTCTTTCTCCCTGTATGTCTCTCTCTCTCTCTCATCTCCCTCCTGTTGCTTTCTCTTCTTTCCCTTTCCGTCTTTCTGTGGCACAGCATCTGGTCTCCTCCATAGTGGAGGCGGAGCAGGTGCTGGTCTTTACCTCTGGGATTCTGGTGGAGTGCGACAGCGCTGCGAACCTGTTAGCGCAGGAGGACAGCCTGTTCAGCACCCTAGTGCGCACACACAAGTAGCCCCACCACTGGCTATGCCCACAGCCCCGCCCCAGCACCCTGGTTGGTAATCATGTGACTTTTCTGTGTGCCATTTCAGTATCAACCCTTCTGAAATCCCTGACTAACTCCAAGCCCCTTCGGATCAGTGTTTCACTGGATTATTCGTTCGTACGGTCCAGGGGCCAAAAATCACGTGGGGTAATCTTGCGCTGTATTTGTCAGCACCTCCACGTGATCTACAGCTCCAGTGTTTTGACGATATACAGAAACATCTTCCCAGCAACAGATTTTTACTCTTATGGACATTAATGTGCTCATAACAGCATGCGAGTGTTTATATTTACATATGTATATTTGCACATGCTCATGTGTGTGCGTGTGTGCATGTGTGTGTGTTCGTCCACAGCACCGGGTTCACACGATCCTGACGGCCGATGTTGTGATCGTGATGAAGAGAGGGAACATACTCGAGTATGGGAAACCAGAGGCGCTGATGGAGCAGGAGGACGGCATGTTCGCCTCCTTCGTCAAAGCAGACATGTAGACGCACTATCCATCAGTACACACCTCCACACACACACACACACACACACACACTCACACACTGCTGACGTAGAAGGAAGGAAGGAAGGAAGGAGTTATTTCTCATTTTATAAACAGGCAGATTTTCCAGTCCGCCTGTGCCTTTGACCTTTTAGCAATTTTACATTATATAACTGCAGTATTGTTTCATGCTTCTTCCTTTTTTTTTTTTCTTTTTTTTTTTTACATTAAGTTGATGATATACTATATGTGTGTGTTAATGTGAGAAATAGCAGCTATATATATATACTGTTTTAACTGGTACTAACACTGTACGCAGTTGTCAGCACACTTGAGAGCTGACGCATCCTGTCTGTCTAATGTGCATTGCTGAATTTTACTCTGGATAATAAAGGGAGACTTTTCGCCCCACAGAGGCAGAAATTACTATGCAAAACTAATTTTTTTGTGTGTGTGTATCAAGACATTATATCCTATATCATTTTCCTGTAACAAGCAGGACCTGCATTATGGCCTGTTGTAATGAATTAAGAATGTGAATAAGATCTTGTGCTTCCTGGGGACAGCCAGACCACAGAAAATATTTTATTTACAATATAGAGCTGTATGTTAGTGAGAGTTTTTTTTTTTTCCTTTCTATTACTACACCTGTAGTTGTATATTTGTATTTGTGTTCACTTCTCTTCGCTTTTTATTCTCTCTTGCGTCTATGTTCCAAAACGTACAGCGAGTGATTTTTAGCTGAGATCTTTCTTTCTGTAGGATAGCGAGTGTATACAGGGTGGCTGGACTTTATGATATTATAAGCCTGAAGGTGGCCTGAGCGCTGAGTGATTTTAGATATGTACATTTTGGATAGAAATTCTTTTTAAACACATATTTCCCCCCCCCGAGATCAGATAAGGATCCGACGTTCTCGGAGTGGTACGGCTATGACTTTTAGTTTTTATTATTATTATTATTATTATTATTTTAGTCACGTCATATACACTGCTACTCACTGCATCTTTTCTGACTGCGACTCATCATATGCAAAGTGCACTTGGGGGAGATGCTCTCTTCCCTCTTCCGTATACGCAAGCTCCTCTCCCGAGAGTAATGCCAATCCCGATCCCAGCCACGGACTCTTCGGAGTTACGAAAAAAAAACAAAAAACAGGCCATTGGTGTAACTCTGGAAGGTAGCTCAGAGCAGGACTCCACTTAACACCTAGTCACAATGCCATCCTAACATCTTTAGCCCAGCTGCGTCACACCGATTCACACCTCCGTACTCCAACAACCGTCCTGTGACCTTAACCCCATAAACCTTGTGCAGATTTTTTTATACAGTTTGCACAATATTCAGTAAGTACTATAGCTTACTGGGGCACTATTGGGAAACTAATAGGAAATGTGTGTAGGACTATGTCTGGACTCTTTGACCGTTCGTCCAGGGTTTTAACAGGTTTTATGACATCATAAGCGTGAATAACCACAGAGGTTTAAATGTCAGACGTTTTCCCACCACTCGGTAGAACTGATGAGCAGTGAACTTCTTCATGATTAGAACAAGTCCAGCTGTTCTGCTTTATTCCCACTAGACCTAAACTTCACATTCAACTCTTTCCTAGTCTTTTTTTTTTCTTATTTGTTTGTTGTTGTTTTTATTTTATTTTATTTTATCATCATTGCTGACAAAACTGATCTAGCCAAGGGGTCTATGTAACATGATCCGTTTGACTACCACGGTTTCTCCCTGAATTCTAACAGGGACTGCTATGATGATAATGAGTCTTTATTAAAAACGTATAAATTAGAGCACAGTGAAATTCTTTTCTTCGTATACCCCAGCATGTCAGGAAGCTGGGGTCAAAGCCATGATGCAGCACCCCTGAAGCAGAGAGGGTTAAGGGCCTTGCTCATGGGCCCAACAGTGGCAGCTCGGCAGTGCTGGGGCTTGAACCCTCAACCTTTTGATCAATAACCCAAAGCCACCACTGCCCCTAGCTATGTTGCTATGTTTGATCAAATGAAATTTTATAGCACTTCTCTGGATCCTTTTACAGCCAACAGAGTTTTTATAGGGCAGTGTTTCTTCTTCATAAAGCAAAATCACCCCCCGCTTTAATATTTATCATACAGTGGTACTGTATGCCAGAGTCTGCAAAGACACTGAACTCTCAAAGCGTCCAATCAATACTGCTTTCACCAAGGATGTTAGCCTTACTCATGAGTGTTTCTACGTATTTTCATATGATGCATCACGTTGTGCAGAATCGCAGCGTTAAATACAATATTTCTTACAAGCATTTTGTGCTGAATTGTCTTAAAATGTACATATGTAATTACTGTTAGCAGCATAAACATTTAACCTTATACTGTGTGCCTGTGGTTTTTTGTTGCTGTTTTTTTACAATTGAATAAAAGCTGCAGTGAAGTCATTGTATATTTGTGTCATTTCCTAACTTTGTGAAATCTGAAAGCGGAGTACAGAGAAATCAGAGCAAGTTAATTCAATTAACCAGTTTATTCAGATTCAAAAAAACTGAAAGGGACCTAAGATTCTTGAATCATACTTTAAACAAACATTATGCTAATTATAGTGTTGCAAGACGGTGCGTTTTTAACAAGTGGGCGTTTCCATGATTATGGTGCCATTTTAGTCCTTGTAACTCTGGAATCAACACGGAATCTAGAAAAACAAGCATTTATAATAAGCCGAAAGGGGTTAGCTTAAACTTAATCTCATGCAGCAATCTCTCTCTATATATATCTTTTTATTTTTACAAGGTTTCATGGCTGACAGTAGCTGCCATTTTGCTCTTAAATGAGTAACTGGATTGAAGGTTTTTAGCATAGAATTAGCAAAAACACACATGTTTAACTAGCATGCATGCTAATGAGGACAAGGCAAACACAACACATTGTATCACGTCAATCTTTTTTTGGAAATGTATCAAAAATTAAACCACATTGCATTTTAGAAATGTTTTTCCTCGTTTATATATATATATATATATATATATATATATATATATATATATATATATATATATATATATATATATATATATATATTCAGAACTTTGTAGTTGACCTACATTCAGGAAATTTTCCATGTTTATTCCCTATTTACAGAGGAATTTCCCAAGATGTTGATTTGTTAAATGGACGTTAGATTTTATTGGATAAAATATTTTTTCATATCAGTGCGTGGTATTTTCTTGATTAAACGATAAATAAATAATTTACCAAAAAAACTTTTAGGTTTTTCTCTAAAGAGTGTCGTCACTGTGAAATAAATATATTAGCTACCAGCATCAAAAGACTACATATTAATTAGAGAAAGCCTTGTTTGCATAAATAAATGTAGATTTTTATTATTATTATTATTATTTTTAAAGGTCCAGTACAAAAACAAATACTTCTTGCAGGAATGTCAGCGATTAATAGAAATGTCTTTTTTTTTTTTAAATGTCTATAGTGTTTTGCCTTAAGGATATTCTAATGATTTATGCTTCTATTTATTTTTTTTTTATTTTCAACCTATATTAGTAACTTTCAAAATGTCCTTGTCCAAGAGAAAAAAATAACGAGAGAACTTACTTTTCTTCTTCCCATAGTTTTCAAGAAATGTGAATGAAGCAACTTCCTGTTGAACATGTGACCTGTGGAATATTCTAAATATTCCAGAGGGGTGAATGTGTTTAAAGGGTAACAGGGTTGAATGAATGTTATGGGACTGAAATATACATTTTTATAACCTATAATAGATGACTTGCAAAGCATGTTTCAAGTATGACATGTTAAATGGATTCACACATTATTTTATATATATATAAATAAATGCTTATTGTGTGTGTATATTATATATATATATATATATATATATATATATATATATATATATATATATATATATACAATATTTCTAATATACTATAATAATAAATCATATGTCTGAAGTGTTTTTTAAGCTGAAGTGTTGTTATATATCTGGAGCCAGGATAAACTAGTTACTGAAGATGAATGAATTCTCAGGAGTCCTCTAGTCGGTTACTTGGTTTACTTGTCCTCTAGTTGGGGACCGCCAGGGGGCGCCCGGGGGGCCTCAACAATTTGGTGGGAAAAATGAATAAATGTATGTTTTCTCTCACTCTCAGACACACACACGCATGTTCGCCTCGGCATGTTCGCCTCCTTCGTCAAAGCAGACATGTAGACGCACTATCCATCAGTACACACCTCCACACACACACACACACACACACACACACACACACACACACACACACTCAATTCCTAATGTGAAGATGTAAGATGTAATTATTAATAAAAAAAAAGGGAGGGGGGGGGATATATTCAGAAGTCTGTATTTTAAATTTGTTTTAAAGACATCTTGCAAAAGGAGGGCCTCGGTCAAATGTTAATGCCATTTGGGGGGCCTTGCCCTGGAAAAGTTTGGGAACCACTGCTCTAGCACCTTTATAAGGAGACACAATTAGAAAACACTGGAGTAAAATGCACAAGCCTAGGAAAGGCAAGAGTGCCTTATGTCGCCCCCTGCAGGCCACATTTAGAAGTGATTTACATTGCAACTTTTCTGTCACCTATTGAAACAACGCAATAACTTTGGTCCTTTTTTTGTATAAGTGGAATTGTACAACGCTGACATTTTGGATACTAGTCCTCACTGTGTAATTACAGGAGAAATGCATATGCATATATGCATGTTGTTTGTTGTTGTTGTTGTTGTTGTTGTTTTTTCCACAAAGTTTGGGGAGGATTTTGCAGGGTATAATCGGGCATTTACAGTCGTTACAGGATAAGAGAGCGCTGAATCTGTTTGCTGTGTTGCTGTAGAGGCTTTCGCGGAGTACGCGGGGCAGTGACCGCCCCTGAGATGTACGTCAACTGGAGCTGGACTTGGAGCAGCAGCTTCTCTGGAGTGTGTGTGGCGAGCAGTGAAACTTTTTGCACGCATCCCCTTTAGCGTCTCAAAAACAACAACAACAACAAAGAAAAAAAACGTTTCGGTGCGTAGCTTTCGGACAGATGCAAAACATTACAACACATCTGCCGGGTTAAACAGCTGGGCTGTAAGACAACGGCGTGCTAGAGCGCGCGCGCTGGTTAGAGCTGTGCGTGTGCGCGTGTGTGTTTCTAGTTTCTTCCTTTCTTTTCTTTTCTTTTTTTTTTCCTGAATTGAATGCACGGATATCGCCTGTTCGTGGGCGGTAACGTGCAGAATAGCGATGCTGGCGAGAAAAAGTATCATTCCCGAGGAGTTCGCGCTACCCGCGCTGGCCTCGCGCGCCCCACGGAAGCCGGTGTTCAGGGACCGCGTGAACAAGGCGCGCTTCATTGCCAAGAGCGGCGCGTGCAACCTGGCGCACAAGAACATCCGCGAGCAGGGCCGCTTCCTGCAGGACGTCTTCACCACGCTCGTGGACCTCAAGTGGCGCTTCACGCTTGTCATCTTCACCATGACCTTCCTGTGCAGCTGGCTGCTGTTCGCCATGGCCTGGTGGCTCGTTGCGTTCGGGCACGGAGACCTGGATCCCACGCGCCAGGCCGGCATCGAGCAGTGCGTCACCAACGTCAAGTAAGTCCAAGTGCTCGAGATACGAGCCTCCTCACCAACACGCCAAACCTCATGCACATAATAGCCTACACGTTACTCTTACTGCAACCTCCTAATACAAACTAACACACTTCCAACTTTTATTTGTTGTGCGTTGGCAGAGTGCATGCTCAAGGAAACATCTAGATAGTTTCAGATAAGCTAGATTTAAAAATAAAACAAAATAAAATAGACTTGAAAACACTTCAAGTGCAAGCCCTAGGGTTCTTCAGTTCTCTGGGAGGAAGCCTTTCATAGCTCCAAGTACAGTAAATACCTTTTTGTAAACTAATAAGGCGAATTAAGGATGAATCGTTTTGTAATGCTTTTAACACAAGCTGTGTGTCGTCATAATTAAGCCAAATCTGAGCACATGGCAAACTAAATATAGTCTGGGAGAAACGATTATTCGTCTTTAATGATTTTACTATAATAATAATAATAATAATAATAATAATAATAATAATAATAATAAGACTTCCAGTCTTTTTGAATTCGTTAATAAGTTTGGTGACGGTGTCGTGTGTGATGTGCTCGCCATGTTTCATGTTAAAGTCCATCGCAACCTTGCGACAGCTTCCCCGATCCAACCACGAGAACCGTTTCTGATTTTTGGGAAAGGTGTTCGTAAAGGCTATCTGAATTTTTTATTTATTTTATTTAAAAAAAAAAACATTTTGGAAAATATTTTACAAGACATTTTGCTATAAATTGTTAATTCCGTTTATGTTGAGGCTTTTGGGACGCTGTGTAGTTCAGGAGGCCCACAACTAAGGCACAGACTGAAACCTGTGTGGGCCTATGATTTTCAGATCACTCCTAACTGTGAATGGAACTCTTTTAAACCATACTTGATTCTTGAAGAAGAAAAAAAAACAAAACAAAACAAAAAAAAAACCCTCCTAAATTATGAGCATCTTTCCCTTCCCAGGTCCTTCACTTCAGCCTTCCTGTTCTCCATCGAGGTGCAGGTGACTATAGGCTTCGGTGGCCGGATGATCACTGAGCAGTGTCCGACAGCCATTACGGTGCTGATCCTGCAGAACATTGCCGGGCTCATCATCAATGCCGTCATGCTGGGCTGCATCTTCATGAAGACGGCGCAGTCACACAGACGTGCTGAGACGCTCATCTTCAGCCGGCAGGCTTGCATCGCCGTGCGCAACAGCCGTCTGTGCTTCATGATCCGCGTGGGTGACTTGCGCAAGAGCATGATCATCAATGCGGCTGTGCGCCTCCAGGTGGTGCGCAAGACCACCACGCCTGAGGGAGAGGTCATCCCTATACACCAGATCGACATCCAGAGTGAGAGCGCCGGGGCCAGCAACAGTATTTTCCTCCTTGCACCACTAATCATTTGCCATGTCATTGATAAAGACAGTCCACTCTATGACCTGTCAGCCATGGAGTTGCAGTGCAGTGACCTGGAAGTGATTGTCATCCTTGAGGGTGTTGTGGAGACCACAGGTATCACCACACAGGCACGCACTTCTTACGTGACTGAGGAGATCCAGTGGGGCCACCGCTTCGTCCCCATCGTGACTGAAGAGGAGGGGGTTTACTCTGTGGACTACTCCAAGTTTGGGAATACAGTGAAGGTGGCGACGCCGCGCTGCAGCGCCCGTGAGCTCGACGAGAAGCCGTCCATCCTCATACAGACCATGCAGAAGAGCGAGCTGTCGCACCAGAACTCTCTGCGCAAGAGGAACTCGATGCGCCGCAACAACTCCATGCGCAAGAGCAACTCCATGCAGCGCAACAACCTGTCACTAGCTGTACCCAAAGTGCAGTTCTTCACACCTGAAGGGGGGCAGAATGTCGCTGTCACATGACACGCACGAGACCATCATCTGGATTATAAAAGGTTCAGGGATGCTCTATTCCTGTCTTGCTCCATTAGACCTCTTCCTGTTGCTCTGTCGAACTCTACCGCTTCTGCTGTAAAGCGGCAGCAAGTGCTGATCTGCTTTCTTCCTTTCCTGTTTTGCACGAATGAATTTAAAAAACACTTATTAAAAAACAACATAACGTTTGAGAGTGAGAAAGAGGAATGCGTTGTGTCTCGTACTACACGGCTATTTCTTTTCATAAGAGCACTATTTCACTGTCCTGTATTATTGTACTGTTGTATTGGAACCTGTAATATTGTCACTGAGCTTGTACACACTTTATTTGAGAAATGTAATTCATGTTCTGTGTAGAAATTAGAAATTTAATTTGAAATGTTCAATAAAGCAGTTTGCCCTGCTTGTTGATTTCAATTCACGATAATGTATTTTCTACTTTTAACTGCTTTATCTTCTGATTTAGCTTGCATATTAGTGTTGATTAGCAATTTTTTTTTTGTCCCTTGCCATTTTGAACAACAATCATTTTAAACATTTAAAAAATAAAAACACAATAGACTGAAAGATTTTGTTCTGCCGCTAGGGGGCGATGTTGCATCAACCTTCATCTCAGCCCACTATACACTATATGGCCAAAAGTTTGTAGACACCTGACCATCACACGTATATGTGTTACCACAAAGTGGGATGTACCCGATAGTATAATGTCTTTTCCATGACATAGGTAGAAATTACTGTACGTTTCAGACAGAAGCAGGAACAGTACTGCTACATAAATGTTGTTTGAAAAGCCTCTGGTTCAAACGCTGTTTAACTTGTGGTCTCTCAGGTTACAGTTGTGAACAGGTAGATGCTTAATCGCCAATGTATTTGTTAAAGAGATATGATATCAATTATGACTGTTTCAGCTTTATGATGATGCTTGAAATACAGTTTTGTTAGTTATGTTAGAACTCGGTTGTAGCTACAGGATTTGAGGTTTGAATCCCGCCTCTGCCCTGTGCATGCAGAGTTTGCTGTGATGTGGGGGGTTTCCTCCGGGTACTCCGGTTTCCTCCCCCGGTCCAAAGATATGTAACCTGATTGGTAATTTCCAAATCCTTAGTATACGATTGTGCCCTGCGATGAGTTGGCATCCTGTCCAGGGTGTCCCGCTTTTTGTGCCACGAGTTCTTTAGGATAGACTCCAGGCTCCCCTGACACCCTGTGTATGATAAGCGGTATGGAAAATGGATGGATGATTAAAAAAAGGATGTAATGGCGATGTTCCAATGCAGGCAAACGTGCCTGTGATCTAATTGTTATCCTCATGTGTGACAGTTTGAACAGCAAAAAAAATAAATAAAATAAAAATCACGTGGATTTTGACATTTTTAATTCCTCTTTGGGCCAGTGTCTATATAAATGTACAAATGCAACTGCAGTGTGAACAGATGGGAATTCATTCAACTTATATTCATCATACACATTTGCAGGATTTGTGTACATTAGCTAGTATTAACCTAGAAACAAGCTCCTTACTCTCATTGGCTTGCGGTGGCAGCTTATGTGAGTTGCATTAAAAATGAATATAAACACAGCTTTAACATAATTTCACAGGTATTCAATCCGATCAAATGAATGAAGCATTAACCAAAGGGGCGTGCGAAATGGGTCGCAGAAAAAGCAACTTAATCCTTTACAGTGTTCAGATGAAATGAAAGGAGAACAGCATGCACGAAAGGGTGAGAGGAATCACGATAAAGACGCGATCAACAACATCTTGTTTCTTTTAAAGGCTGGATTGTATGTGCTTTTCACAATATATTTGCACCTGGGTGAGGTTTATTATTTCTTATTGCTCTGGCTTGATTCAGATTCAATAAAACTTCAGAGTTACTGGCCAGATTCATTAGGGTTTATAACTATTGCACCCTGGTGTCTCGATTTGTTTACCGAATGCCAAACTGAACTGCATTCAAGAATAAAATGTAAAAAGAGGAAACTGCTGACTTAATTCATTATGGAAATAGAGCTGTAGTCCTTCTGAAAACTAGGAACAATGATTTTAATGTTTGAACTCCTCTCAGAATTATATCATACTGCACCCCAGGACTGTGTAATTTTATTTCTCCTTAGGAATTTTAAGAGAAACGTCTGTGTCAGATGGGATACCTAAACGAAACACGAGTGACAATCACCAGTATATTGCAAAGTCTTCAAGCATAATAAAAGGCAACCTTTGAGCAATACATTCTTCCCCTAGGGAAGAATCCTTTTCTTCACATGTTCCTTGTTAGGACGTTAGGGTCAGAGTGCATGCGTAGTCCTCATAGGGACCCCTTGATCAGAGTGGGGCACGGTAGAAATCTCAACAGTAGCCCTGAGATTTGAACTCATAACCTTTACAGCATTGTATGGCATTTAAACCGAAAGAAAAACACTTTAAAAAAAAACAAACAAAAAAAACACTATGACAGTGCTACTTGTGTTACCTGCTTTGTTTGTTCTTAAATGTGTGAAATAGTTAAAATAAAGAAAACACTGTAAGTAGCACAGGATATCTACAGTAACCATGGCCACTCGCTAATGCATACAAACAAACAAAAAATGCTTCACAAATTTCAGTTAAATATAAAAACAGAAAAATAGAAAATACATCCAAAATGTAAAAAAAGAAAAAAAAAGAAGAAGAAGAAAATAATATCATATGTTATATACAGCAGGGGAAGAACATAGATAAGCGATTAAAAAAAAAAACTTGAACAAGAAGCTCACAGTCTGGAGTCAGAAGCCAGATCATTTGATTTTCCTCCATTACTAAGCCACTCCTTCCTGCACTTAAGAGGGACAAGATGGAATGGATTACCATTAAGAGGCGAGCTACCGTCATTTGGACGACCTTAGCAGACACCAAAGTGCGCTGCAGCTTTCTGCGTTTGGCCCAGACTTCCTCTACCTCCTCCCTTCGATCTGCATTCAACTACATTCGAGAGAAACCCCTTGCATATTCCTTAAGGAGGACGTTAAATCAGGCCTCCCCGTTCCTAAACGTGAGTAGCTTCGTTCTAATGACTTCAAGGTTTGTGGAGCAAAAGACAGGTATTGGAATAGTTGACCTCATCCTTCCCCACGTCTTTCTCTATTTAAAATGAAATGAGGAGCGGGTTACTTTGGGTGGAGGTGCTTAGACCCTGGCCCATCTTAAACAATTTACACGTCAGACTAACACCTCAGGATGAAGTGTATACAGTCAAGGGTGTGATCTATTGTTCTCTCTCTCTCTCTCTCTCTCTCTCTCTCTCTCTCTCTCTCTCTCTCTCTCTCTCTCTATATATATATATATATATATATATATATATATATATATATATATATATATATATAATGGACAGAAGTAAATGTAATTGTTCTGTTGCTCTTTGGTGCAATGGACTGGCGTCCCATCCAGGGGTCACACCTCATTCCCAGTGCTCCCAGGCTAGGGTCTGGATCGACCCTGACCGAGATCAAGCGGTTACTCAAAGTGAGTGAATGAGTGTTGCTCCTGATTGGAAGGTCATGAGTTCAAATCCTGGCACTGCCAACCTGCCACTGTTGGGCCCTTGAGCAAGGCCCTTAACCCTCAGCTGTTCAGATGTATAAATGCAATAAAAGTAAGTCGCTCTGGATAAGGGATTCTGCCAAATGCTGTAAATGTAAACGTGACAAGAAGCGATAATAGTCTTCTGCCACAAATCCCCAAAGCCCACCCCTCTGAGTGCACTACTCCCTACAGCTGCCTTTGATAACTTGTATTTCTGACAGGAAACACTTCTTTGAATGCAGTTTCTAGCACGTGATGTGTGGCTTTTACATTTTACCCCTGGGCTACCTCGTTTAAAATGGAGCATTGTCATCTCAGGGAGTTTTATCTCACCATGGTGGCCTCTGGCTTGCTCAGTCGGGACCAGTTTCTAAATGTAAAATGTGTATATTTCTGTAAAGTTGCTTTGTGACAATGTCTATTGTTAAAAGCACTATATAAATACAATTTAATTGAATGTATATGACTAGTGACCAGTGATAGTAGTAGTTAGGATTTCATTTCAGGTGTGATCTGTATGATCTGTAACCGTGACTGTATGTATGCAGAGAAGTTTGGGTAGAAATCTTTTAATTTGAGGCCTATTTAACAAGTATATTTGTCAAGTCACTTAAAACAAAACAAAATACATTCGGTGTAACTAGGTGGCTAGTAGCTTTCAAATAGAGACAGGGAAAATCCATGATCCCGATTGGTTAATCCTGTTTCAACAAACCCAGACACTTCATAAAGATGACATCATTAACCTTTTAGAAGCATCCACAATCTATCTATCTATCTACTTCCTGAATACTCACTTCCTGAAAGGGAGGAGCTTCTTCTTCTTCTATTTCTTCTTCTTCTTCTTCTTCTAGAATAGATTTAATCCTTTCATGCATAACTTATTTATATGCTTATCCAGATTCTTTTAAATGATCTTTCTCTTAATATCGCATGATGAATGATGAATTTTGAGTCTGTATAAATATCAACTATGTAAAAGTAAATGTGTTGCTGAAACAGACTTGAATAATATTTTTTAACGAAGTATGTAACGCTGAAGATGTTTTTTTTAATAGAAAATGTCATTTCTGAACATATAAAATGTACACATTTTATGATTGTTGCAGGACTTTAAGAGGTAAAAAATAAATAAATAAATGAAACCAAAAATCCACCTACACCCGCCTCCCAAAAAACCCCACACAATACCAAATACTAGTCAAAAAGCACCCAGCTTTTTTTTTTTTTTTTGAGGAAATTTAGTAAAGATCGAGAACAACAAATAGTGTATAGAGCAACAGAAGTTTATGTTCACTTACAGAAATGTTCTCTAGTGATTTTGAGGTGATTTATTTTATTAAAAAGAGCCTTAAATTGTCTATATATCATGGCGTTTTAGATTTAGATCGCCACCTATTAGAAATAAACAAAACATACCCAGCATTTGTGTGGTCTATATACTGTAGCTCTAACTTGTAGTAAAAACAAACAAACAAACAACAAACAAAGAAACAAACAAACCAACAAACACGTTTGTCTAACCCAGATTCACACACATTCCCCCAAAACTTTAAATCATTCTTCATGAGAAGCACTCATTATTATTATTATTATTATTATTATTATTATTATTATTATTATTATTATTATTATTATTAGATCCTATGAAAGTATGAGGCATGTGTAGGCGGATTTGAAACTGAGTGTACACTGCCATCTTGTGATCATCTTGATGCATTACCAGGTCCAAAGCGTTGTTGAACGTAAGAAAACAAAACAAAAGAAAGAAAAATAAAAAAGAAACAAAGAAGCAAACCGAATAACAATAACAGTTTCGTGTGTGCTTCATGACTGAGTTGTTACTTATTTAAACTTAACGTATTCTCAATTGTTTTAGAAACATTGTTAGACGTTGATGACGTAGGTACTCCCATCGTGCCTTGCGGCGCGATTCTTTAAAACATTTTAAAGCGTCCGGGTCATACAGAGGTATAAAACGGATAGAAACTTAGCTAGAAGTAGTATTTAATGATGAGCGTTAGGATAAAAAGTGATATGTGTGTGTGGTTAGTGTGTGTTAATAATCCACCGTTAGTGTGATGTGTGTGCTGTACAGTGGCGTGGCTTCTCCGCCGGGTAGTTCTTTAGCTTTGCGCAGTGGCAGTATCGTAGCCTATGAGGTTTATCCGAGGCGCGATTATTGCTAGTTGAAAACTTTACCCAATACCCCGCCTTGACGACTTGAAATATAGTCGGCGATGGCAATTTTTGACGGTCTCTACGGAGACTGATTTCAATGTTAAAAAGTAGATCATCGTATTATATTATGGCATGTTTTCTTTTACTAGTATTATAGATGATTTCGGTGTAACCTTAAGAGCAAGGAATACGTTGTGATACATATAGTCTAGTCACTCGTATTCGTCACAGCCGATATTTTTATTATTATTTATGTACGAATAAACTGGAAGAGGTATGAAGCACGATTTAAAGAGAATAAAGATCTAAGTGTATTCAATAGCTGCTGAAAGTCATTCGGAAAACTTACTTCCGGTCCGGAGAGCTCGTTTGTTTTTGTTTGGATGCGCCTCCTGTCAATCAGAATAGTATGTCAATATAGACACTCTGTGGGCCACTGTAGATTCTGGGGGCGGTGCGAGGAGTAAAAATCATTCAGATGTCAAACCCACTTCCTTAGACCTAATCTTGAGACCTAATCCTCTAATATTACCGAATGCACCTTTAACCGCTTTTCGAAGTGGATCTGGAAACTATTCCAGGAATACTGGGCCCAAACAGACCTGGCTGCAGACGTGCAGAAAGGGGCGGGGCTACACGTGCCGCACCGCCCATAACTGCTCTCATTGGTTAGTGACAATATAATAACTTCGACGCCTCGGTACAATCACACGAAATGCAGTTGGTAACTATGACTGCGTTCGAAATTGCATACAGTGACAGTACGTACTGAATTAGATGCACGACTGTTGAAACAGTACGCACTAATAATCAGTATGCGTGTGTGTAGTATGACTACAATCCCGGACATACTACATCCACCATGTTAGCATTGTCATGTGACCGTCGACGTCATCATAACCGCACAAATATCATCAACAAATTTATTCGGGTATTGTTAAACAAGTCCTGTTTAATACACAGTTTAATTCTTAAAAAGAGCCGACGCTGTCTTCCGAGTTTGTTTGTTTTTTTCTGAGCTGGTCCGCACCAGTCCCGTTGCATCATGGGAATTTTTACTTGCAAAATCACACCGGAAGTAGTACACCATCCGTGTATTTCTCGCCTACTGATAATTTGGACATACAGTAGGCTACTACCGCTCTGGCGCACTGCTTCGAGCCAGGACCTTCTCACACTGATACACGAATACAACCTGGATGGATGACAGGGCAACATACATGCACACATCCCCACCCAGGAGAACTGTATCTGCTACTCACAATTCATGCAAACTACACTCTTCCTACGAAACCAAAACAACCATAGTACATGTGCGCGTGCATATGTGTTTGAATAGCTTTTTTTCCTCGGAAATGTTGACTGAAATACTGCTCTATTAGACCTACATCTTTGGGCACGTGAGTGTTGGAGCTTCTTTTTGTATCTAAATGTAAACACAGGAGGAAAGAAAAGAAGAAGAAAAGATTGTTTACATCCTAGATAAACAACGGCGGCGCGCGCAACTGAGAGACGTAAAGGAAGTTGTCATTGGTGACGTCCAAAGGCTGGGTCCTAAAGTCCACGCTGTGTGTTGTTGAGATAGAGAGAAGGAATGGACGCCTCGGGGGAACCTGCATGTTCAGAAGACTGCAACAATCACGCAAAGAAACGCAAGAGAGAGGATAAGAGAGAGGATAAGAGAGCGGATAAGAGAGCGGACAAGAGAGCGGACAAGAGAGCGGACAAGAGAGCGGATAAGAGAGAGGATAAGAGACACATCGCTGCTGTGATCCTGGCCCGAGGAGGGAGTAAAGGAATCCCCCTGAAGAACATCAGGCCGCTGGCTGGAATTCCTCTCATTTGTTGGGTGTTACGAGCTGCTTTAGACTCCAGTGTGTTTAAAAGGTAATGGAGTGCTTCAGTTATCACAATATCCTGTCCTGTCCTGTCTTTTCCTGTTGTGTTAGAGCTCTTCTGGTCCATCTCCACAGTGTCTGGGTGTCCACGGACCATGACGAGATCGAGAGGGTGGCAAAAACCTGGGGGGCAAAAAACTGGGGGGCAAACAACTGTGGGGCAAACAACTGGAAGGTTAATGTACACAGAAGGAGTCCAGAAGTGTCCAAAGACACCTCGAGTTCATTGGAAACCCTGCAAGAGTTTTCCAGACTTCACCCAGGCAAGATCACCTCATTCACTGTGTGTGCTCTTCTGTAGGTTTACACATCTGAGTCCAGAGAGACAAGACATCCTTGCTGGAAAAAAATACAATAAAATAAATAAATAATAGTAAACGTCACAGAACTTGTAATGATTTCCACTACAAATACCATTACAAACCATCAGCTAACCATTACCATTATAGATCTGTTATGGTATCCACTAGACATAACATGCCACCAATAGAAAGCAACAAATTATCAGTAGATGAACAATTAGAGTTTAAGAGAGCTTAATTGAATTTAAAGACTGCGTGCGCGTGCGTGCGTGTGTGTTTGGGGGGGTCTCTCTTATTCCAGGGGCGAAACAAAGCAACAAACTCAATAAACACAGCTACTAATACACTCTATAGCCAAAAGTATGTTGACACCTGACCATCACACCCATATGTGGTTCTATTCCAAAATGTTGCCTCAAAGTTAGAAGCACACAGTTGTATAGAATGTCTTTTTATGCTGTAACATTACAATTTCCCTTCACTGGAACTAAGAGACTCAAACCTGTACCAGCATGATAATGTCCCTGTGCACAAAGCGAGCTCCATGAAGACATGGTGTGTGAAGGTTGGTGTAGAAGCACAGATCCCTGACCTCAACCCCACTGAACACCTTTGGGATGAACTGGAACGCCGACTGCACCCCAGACCTCCTCAGTACCTGATCTCACTAATACTCTTGTAGCTGAATGATCACAAATCCACACAGTCACCCTCCAAAATCTAGTGGAAAGCCTTCCCAGAACAGTGGAGCTTATAATAACAGCAAAGGAGGAATAAATCTGGAATGAGATGTTCAAAAACCACATACGAGTCTCATGGTAAAGTGTCCACAAACTTTTTCCCATGTAGTGTTTCACCAGAGTTAAGTCAGTTTCTCAATGAAGTGAATTTCCTGTATAATCTTAATTAAATCCATTTCAGCTCCAGATTGTAATAGCCAAAAAAAAAAAAAAAATGCATAAAAGGACACAGGGGTGAATACTTCTGCAACTTATGCAATGCATTTTTCCTTTGTTTTTGGTAATAAATTGCAGTGTGTTTCAGGGTAATATCTGTTTAGTCTGTATAATGTACCTTTCAGATAAACACACTTAAATTAACACATTATTTATGATGAGTTATTTTTTGTCCAGCCCACTTGACACTAGACTTTATAATAGGCTTAATGGAAATGGTCTCTTTAGGACTCATTCTCTACATACTCATGGAGTCTGCAGTTTGGATTCATATTTTCCAATTGCTTTCTATTTGAGTTACTTGATATATGTTCAGTGTGTAAGTGAACTATTGTTTCATTGTTGCTCGTTTAACCTGAGTTCGGTGGTGTCCTGCAGAAGTGGATGTCATCTGTAACATCCAGGCCACCTCACCATGCCTTCACCCGAACCACCTGAAAGAGGCTGTGGAGATGATGACCAAGCAGGGCTACGACTCTGTCTTCTCCGTCGTTCGCCGACACCACTTTCGCTGGCAAGAGTTAAAAAAAGGAGGTCAGTTACATATATATATATAATATAGATATAGATAGATAGATAGATAGATAGAAGATGTGAGCTTTTATTGCGTTATGTTGCTTTAACTGAAATGGAAAATTCTGCATTGTACATTCTTCCAGGTCTAAGCTAATGCACATTAATTGACCTAGCCCTGCTTGTATTAACTTATGTGATGTGGCCATTTGGCCGTTTGTTTGTTTTGCCTCCCCCAAGAGATCACAAGCACTAAGCCTCTGAACCTAGACCCATCCAGGAGACCCCGTCGTCAAGACTGGGATGGAGAACTCTGCGAAAATGGATCCTTTTACTTTGCCACCAAAGATCTTGTAACCCAAGGACTCTTGCAGGTGGGCTATGGAGTATAAATGCTGTCTTGTACGTTGGCTGTGTCACTGTAGGGAAACAGGGAAGGCATCCTTCATTCTCGGGTTCCAGCAGTGTCAGGACATCATCATTCCAGTGGAAGAGGACTAAGTATAACAAAGTGCTCTACATAACAGCTCTCTAAATCTTTATATCATAAATAGGCCTGTCACGGTTACAGAATCGCTAATTAGCAGTTATTTGAGCTTGTCAGATTGATTTGAATTCTTTGTGATTGTTAGATTCAGGAATCACAATGTTTTGTGAACATCATTCATTTATACGGTGCTTTTTCTTCTCCAGTTCCTCCTGGTCCTCATGCTTCTACCTTCTTCTTCTTTATTTTAGTTTATTTTACATGTTCTTCTCATCAGTATTATTATTATTTTTTGCCCTAAAACGAATCCTGCGCTCCAGCTGCAGGCCGTACAGACCTATTGCTTGTTGTTCAGTAACCTGTCAGTTTTTTTAAAAAGGTTTTAAGTTAATATTTGAGTCACGACTGCTCTTCGCCAATTTTACAGTGTCAAAGGCAAACATCAAACTGTCAACAAAAAAAAAAGAGCCCTTCACACATCAGAGCGCAATGCCAGACAGAAGCTTACTGTCCATTACTAATGTTGGGAGCCTATGTCCTAGTACACTGTTGTAATACAAATCTGTTGGGCCCAGGACTCTTCAGTGTTCAGTAATTTATTTTATCATGGGGTCTATACATGATTCTGACTAGACCATACACAGTGTTCTGTAACTATTTCTTCCTTGGTTCATGTAGGGAGGGAAGATTGCCTACTTTGAGATGGGACCAGAGTATAGCGTTGATATTGATGTTGACATCGACTGGCCCGTAGCAGAACAGAGGGTTCTCAGGTAAACGAACAGAATTTCAGAAGTGAGTTCTTGCTCTGTGACTGCTTGGTTAGCAACACCCTGAAAATCAACATGCTGGGACGTGTGTGTGTGTGTGTGTGCATTTGTCAATGCAGATATGGTTACTTTGGCAAGAGTGAGCCGGAGAAGTTGCGCTTACTCCTGTGCAACGTGTCCGGCTGCCTGACTGACGGGCGTGTCTGTCTATCTGCAGCGGCAGAGGAGATGCTATTTCTCAATACCGGAGACCTGACTGGCATCCGCATGCTACAGAAAGAAGGAATGAAGGTTAGTCAACATTGCTGTTTAAACTAACCTGAGATCAGTTTACTCAAAACCACACCTGATTAAACATTCCTTATTTGTTTAAGGTAGGACAGCTGAGGATGTAATTGTCTTCACTTTTTTTTTTTTTTTTTAAAAGCGCTGAATGGAGCAAAGTGCGTATAGTAGATTCATCAGTATCTTCATACATAGCTGACTGAAGATACAGTTTGGCAACATGTTAGCGTTAGGGAACGGCAGTTGAGAATATAGATTTTCTGGATGCGTTCTTTTTGTAGAGATTTAGACAATACATCTGTATGTGCTTAAAATGTACGTAGGAACGAACAGATTTGTCGGGGGTAAAATATGCTGTTTTTCAAGTCACACCTCCAACAATAGCCGAGATCTTCCAGTTTGTATTTCTCATTCAAATGTATTTGCTGTATCCTGCTATCGTCAACTGCTACATGGTTTGTTTTAATTAACCACAGTGATTACACAAACTGAATAGACGGTCTATTAAAAAAAAATCATTATTAAAAAGTTGAGCCTCTGGCATGCACCATTGAGCACAAGAAGAAGAATAAGCCAGAAAAACAATGACCTCCAATCCCATGATGCAGCCCAAACTCTAATTGATGCCTCAATGAGTCCTCAATCCCAAATCCTGAGATCCAGAAATCGATCCATCAAATTCCACCTTCCGTAAAGAAGTACCTATTATTAAAATGCACTTGGAGGATTCGAGGAATGAGAGTTGAATCACAAACACAAAATGAATCATCTTAATTAGTTACTGTTACATTTATATAGCACTTTTCTAGGCACTCAAAGTGCTTTAAAAAGTATGGGGGGGATCTCCTCAACCACCACTAGCGTGTAGCATCCACCTGGATGATGCGACGGCAGCCATAGTGCGCCAGAACACCGACCACACACCAGCTATTAGTGGAGAGGAGAGAGTGATGTAGCCGATTCAGAGATGGTTATTGTTATGGGGCCGTGATGGATAAGGGCCAGTGGGATTTTTTAATGATCACAGAGAGTCAGGACCATCCGAAAGACAGTGCCGTTTTTACAGTATAGTGTCCTCATCACTATTCTGGGGCAGTAGGACCCACACAGACCACAGGGTGAGCGCCCCCTGCTGGCCTCACTAATACCCCTTCCAGCAGTAACCTTAGTTTCCCTTAGGTCTCCCATACAGGTACTGGCCAGGCAGTGGTGTACTGTAAAGTAACCTTGGCTGTCAGAAAGACGCCGGATAAATTGAACACACAAATAATAAATAAAATTCTGTATTTGCAGATCAGTTATAACAGTTAATACAGCTGGGCAACATCAGTTTGTTCATCAATACGTGAATTCATTTAAGTTAGTTTTGAAGTGAGCAAGGAACATCTCGTCTGGCGAATACTTTTATCATTCGCTCTTCCTGTCCGTGTTTAATGTTTGCACGTTTTCCTCACTTCCTCAGAGGGACGAGTTACGACATGAGGAATGGGAGCAGGATGGAAACGTGGTTTTTCAGTCCGCCAGCTTAAGCACTAGTATTTTTAGGGACGTGACTAAACTTCCAGAACACCCCAGTTAAAGTCCTAGGACTCATGAGCACATCGTCAGTCTTCTAACTCCCACTGTGGTTACTGACTAATTTATAATAGTGAATAATCTGCTTTAGGATAAATAGCTGAATAATAAGCTGAGACTTAATTTAAAAAAAAAAAAAGGTGAACATACATTCTTATATGTTTACCAAGCTTTCATCTTATTACTTACTGGAAATACCCAGTGAAATCCCTGTCTCTATGTTAACAGCTGCTTCCTTATTTTGTCAGCTCAGATAAGGTTTATTACACAAGCTTCTGGTGGAGGAACATAACTGCAAACAGCAAAGCGGAACTGGGCGAAAGATGTGTGCATTTCTTTTTATTAGCAAGGACAAATGAGTAATGAAAAAACCCACTCCCTGTGAAATCCTACTCCCATGAGGATCAAGTGAACCGCTTGTGAGAAGGGACATCAAGTACACTGTTAAAACACAGGGCGGGTCAATGTAAGCCTACTTGTATTTCCAGATGCAAATCTGCCTGGAATTTCATTGGGTCATGTTCCTCGCAAGAAGCTCCATGAGTGTGGATGTCTCATATGCCACCGTTCACTAAAAAAACCCCACCAACAACAACTGTCTCCACAGGTGATCCTTATAGCATCCAGTGACAACCAAGTTATAAGTGAATTCCAGTTGGCACAGACACTGTCAAAGAAAACAGGTTGTGAAATATGGTGTCTGAAAGGGAACAAGAAAGAGGAACTGGAGACACTGCTGGAAGAGAAGGATCTCATGTGGAAAGAGGTGGCCTACATAGGTGAGCGTGCAAAATATCTGAGCAAGTGGAAATGCCTAGAAAAGTAAATCTGCTAAAATAAAGTAAGTGGATTCAGTTGCCATAATTGAGAAAGGATGCATCAAAGTTTTTCAACATGGTTCACGTTCGTGGCATGGGGTGTACTATATGGGGTGTACTCATGGGGTGTACTCGATGTCAAATAATCCTAAAAATGCTGCTACCTCAATTTAAATGTTAATGTTTGGCAATTATTCTGGAACATTTAACAATTCAACGTAATTAAATGAAACCCGGTCCTTTTACTACTCACTGTTTATGACCGTTAAACACTAGTAATTCAGCACCACTGAAACTGGACATACCGTATTGAGGAATGTTGATGAAAACATGCTCAAAGAAACAACATTAAAAGAAATGTCAGGGGGCTTGATAAGGCTTTGGCACTCATATACTGTCCACTTGAGGTCATGAGTTTACATACGCCATGCAAAATGTTAAGAATAATAATAATAATAGTAATAATAATAGAAAGAGGGATCATGAAATTATTGGCATATTGTTTTTTTTTTTACTTCATACTGCCCTTGTTATTATTTTGTTTAAACATCTTAAATTTTTCATTTATACTGCCCTTCAAAAGCTACATAAGATATTTACATGTTTCCCAGAAGACAAAACTTACAATTAACAATGTACACCGATCATCCTATTCAAAAGTTTACACGCCCCTGGCTCTTAATGTATCGTGTTGCCTTCTTGATCATCAGTGAATGTTTGCAGCTTTTGCAATAGTCGTGTACGAGTCCCTCAGTCGTCCTCAGTGTGAAAAGATGGATCTCAACATCATATAGCCGCTGTTGGAAAGGACTCAAATATGCAGAAGATGCCGGAAAAGTAAAGAATGTGCCGGACCTGGAGGATTTTTTGAAGAACAGTGGGCAGGTTATCTACTCAGGGCGAACAAGGGACTCGTGAACAACTCTCACAAAACATAAACACAGTTGCTGATCGTCCCTGTAACGACACACGGGATTAATAATCAAGCGTGTGTAAACTTTTGAACTGGTTCATTTGTGTAAATTCGGTGATTATTGTGTCTTGTGGACTATATGTAATCATCTGTTATGTGAAATAGCTCATTCAGGGCAGAACTAAATAAAATAAAAACTAAATGCAATTTTTTTTGATCCCGCTTTCTTTCTTGTTTTTATTTTTTAAACATTTTGCACATTCTGCAAGGTGTATGCACACTTATGACCTAAGCTGTGCGTGTCCATGTGATGATACTAAACATAAAACAAACCAGGTCCATCCAAAATCCAGCTGTTCCTCAGCAGTTCCCTTCTCTGCAGGTAATGATGTGCCAGATGTGGCTTGCCTGAACCTGGCTGGTCTGAGCGCAGTGCCCTCGGACGTCCCCCTGGTGGTTCTCAATGCGGCTAAATACCCGTGCCAGAGAGCAGCAGGACACGGGGCTGTTAGGGAGTTCATCGAGCACATTCTCCTGATGAAGGGAGCCAAGTTTCAGAAGGAGAATAATAACTGTTAAAGAGGTGTTTTTTAATTTGAAGAAGTTTTTAAAGCATGTTTTAGAGCCGAACATTTATAGAACGTCTATGTCCGTAAAGGAAAAATGAAAGCAATGGAATAATGTGTAGTATGATTATAATGAAGTTCATATGTTAAGGCTCTTGTACTGCATTCAGTATTAAGAGTGTAATTAATCAGTTACACGTCATTTGCAGTGTGAGAGTCCTTCCTTAAACTCCAGCATACACCAGAGGGCGACACTGCACATAACATGATGGGATGGATTTGAAATTGTGATCGCTTTTGTTCAGGCATGAGCTGCCGTCTGCTTTTGAGAATATAGTGCATAACTTTATCATTAGGGCAAGTTCAATTTGGTATTAGCATTAGCATTGGCAGCAAGATTGTCATGAACTTCCAGGCTTATTGTAAAGCTCATATGTTTTCATGATATTATATTCTTCTCTGCACATGTTATGTAGTAGTGGACAATTAAAGACTGAACTGTTGTATGTTTTACTGATTTTATAAGCTTTTTTCTCAGAGGACTGACTCAATTTCCATCTACTACACAGTACATAATCACTAGATATGTTCTAGATATTGCTCAGGATCAATACACTGCCACTTGAGTAAGCAACATGAGTCAGAAAATGTCTATATCAGATTTTATGATGAACAGGCTCAAGAGCTGTTTTAACGATGCGATAAATTACAAAAACATTCAATCGAAGAATTTCGGGTCCTCACTGACCCAGGGGAACACAAAACAACTTGTTGTTATTCTTATTTTTTAGTATTTCCCCCCCCCCCCAGCTTAATGCAAAACTATATCCCAGCCTCACATCACCTCATTTTTTTTTTTTTTTTTTTTAAATTTTATACATATTTGAGACCTGTGACCATCACTGGTGAAAATATCAAAGACTATTTTAGTAATTTATCTTAATGACACATGGTGTCTGTGTTTCTGGTTCACCCAACCCATGTACAAATCTTTAGACATTTCATGGATGATTAGTCATTGTAAGCATGTGGTGATCACACAGTATCACCGTTATAAGAGATAAAAAAAAAAGTTAAGGCTAGAATCCTGCATGCTGTTTAAAATACAGTTATTTCAGTTATTCCTTCTGTCTTCCCTCTTATAAATTCATCAAAGTTTGTTAGAGACATCATCCTTGAAAGCGTTTCTGATAAGTGATTTTTAAGAACAGCGGTAATGGCAGCTCATGATGGCTGTGGGAGGGCATGCTATCAGCCTCAATTGACTCTGTTTATGTTTCTTCATTTGCAATTCTGATTCATCTCACCCTGTGTGAGAGGGTGAACCCAATTAACTCCCTCTCCTTGTGGTTGAGAATGTCACTGAGTTCACATCGCCTGCACGCACCCTAACCTGTGGCGCGACCAGACGTGTAGCAGATGCGGAAACACGAGTGATTCTGTCCTGCGGGACTTTTTTTTTTTTTTTTTGCACATTACACATGCCATGTATTGAGCCTGTGAATGATTTTCAAAAATCCGAGCAAAAACAACAACCAAAAAAAATCATCTTTTTGCATGATATGAAATCGGTAGCGGTTTGGTGAAAAGACGCCGACTTTCATGTGCGGTTTTGAGGGAGTGAATTCACCCAGTTAGCTAGCATAAAAAGGATATTACCTAGAGAGATTAGTTTGGCACAACGCTCCTCTTGCATGCTAGCTTACTCTATTTCACTTAAGTATTTGGGCACAAAAATATGGTGCTGTTCATTTGAAATCTCTCAGGTACAGTTCGAGAGGTTCATACAAAAGGAGGGCTAGATTTGCCCTAGTTTCATGTATGATTTAGCCATCGCTTGATGCAAATTAGCTTCTCTGGATTAGCCAAAATTCATTTCATACCCGAATTAGAATTCTTTACTCATAAAATACATTTATACGACACTGCTTCCTAGAGCTTCGGTTTTAGATTCAGTAAACAACAAAAGATGGCAAATAATAGTCATAGGGAATGCCACACAGCCATATTAAGCATCATACTTGTGACACATGCTGCATAACATATGTATTTGACTGAAATAATGACTGATTGATGGTTTTGACTCGCAAAGTTATACATTAGCATCCAAAATCTTTAGACTGCTTCCACCTGTTTCATCCCAAAGATATTTCAGTCTGACAAGTGGAGTTAGTATAAACGCTTGATACGCAAAAAGCAGAGTACTCTATATTCTGGCAGGATGGATATTACAGAAGATGCCTTCAGTCACTGCTAAGATCTTGTATATCATTTGCATTCAGGCACCCAGTGAATGTGATTCGATTTGTTAGTGAACAATGCTCATTCTCCAGACAGAGGGATTATGTGCACTTCTGTGGAGTAAGCTATCTTTCTTTCTCTTTTTTGCCTTTAAATTCAGTTTACCATATACATAACCCATTCTATTTGCCTTTTGGTTTCGGTGGCAAGGAATGTACATGCCATGCTTTTTCTCTCAGACGAAAAGTCAACTCTTGATTAAAAGCAACCGTGAGAATTTCAAATGAGACCCAGAGGGTAGAAATCATCAATACAGTTGAAGTGGCTCTGTACTCTGCTTGCCTACGTTTGCTGATTGCACTCCAAGAACCAATTAAAGAGGATCAATGTGAGCTTATGAGACCGGGCGCATTGGTCACAGGTGTGCTAGCAGATCGTCCCAGACTGCACCTGTGCCTGCTATAGTATTTCCTATAATCTTTTTAGAAAGTTTTGACTAACAATCACCAGTCCCATGTCATTAAGAGCCTCAGGTGGGCTGGCTGGGACCTAATCGACTTGGAGAAGACATCGTTTATTAGATATTTTCAAAAATTTAAAGCATGGAATGCTTGCTTCTCCGTCTTCACGTCTGTGCAGAGGAATGTCCGATTTCCATCCAAAGAGCCAGTATCAGATATGGTGGAAAAATGTAGAGTCGTGGGAAAAAGACAGTACACCCTGCTTCAGTTAAAATTTTTCATTTATGAGGGCCTAAATAACAATTGTGTGGTCCTCACCAACTTCTATAAACAAACAATTACCGCCCTTGTATATACAAACAAGCATTATAAGCATTCCCATATTGATTTGCAACTTCTCTGAGGTCATGGCTGATAACCTTTCTTCATGGCATGATATAGACACACACCCAAGTGCTCCAGAAAACCAATCTGCCAAAAAGTTCTGCTTTTATAAAGATAGTGTCACATCTTGATAATTGCCTAACCCTTGTACAGTTCATTAGTAACACTTTTAAAACTAATTACTCTCTTAATGATTGTGGAATTAGGAATGGTTTCTGAATGTTGGTTTACTTTTTGAAATGAAAAGAAAATGGTGTCTTTGGTTTTTGTAATGTCACCTGAGGTTTATAGACTTTGGTGAGGACCACACAATGAATTGAATTGAACATAGAATTGAAGGAGGGTATATTTATATTAGCGTACATTTTTTCTAGGACTGTATTGTATAGCTTCAATGTGAGGCATGATCGTGCTTGTACTGTACGTATGTAACCATTATAAGATGGGTAAATTGTGGTCATTAAGGCATGAGACATGGTTAGCAACAATATTCAGATAGTCTCTAGCAGTCAAGCGATGAGTAATTGGTATTTCTTTGCCCAATATCTGCCACAAAATTGTTCCACACACCATTATGTCACGACCACCAGCCTGAAGTATTGACAAAAGGGATTCATGCTATTGACCCCAAATTCTGTCTCTAATATCTGCATGTCACGGCTCATTCAATAGGTCAGGTTGCATTTTTTCAATCTTCATTTGTCTGGTTTCGGTGAACCAGTATCCACTGTAGCCTCAGACTGTTCTTGTTGTCTGAAATGAGTGTAATATAATGTGGTCTTGACATGTTTGAGTGTTCTGAGATGCTTTTTTGCTCACCATGGTTGTAAAGGCATTTCTGGTGCTCACTGGATTTTTTTTTTGTGTGTATTACATTCTGTGAAAACTCTAAAGTGTATGTGTGAAAATCTTAGGAGATCAGTAGTTTCTGAAATACTCAAACCAGACCATCTGGCACCAATAGGCATGACAGGGTCAAAGTCAATGAGAATTTGATGCAAATATTAACCGAAGCTCTTTCTCTATATCTGAAGGATTTTGTGCATTGTGCTGCTGCCACATGATCGGTTGATTGGAAATTTGCACGAATATGCAGGTGTTTGCACATTTGCCGCACACCTCCAGGGTCGGGGGTTCGATTCCCACCGTGGCCCTGTGTGTGTGCGGAGTTTGTATGTTCTCCCTGTGCTGCTGGGGTTTCCTCCGGGTACTCCGGTTTCCTCCCCCAATCCAAAGACATGCATGGTAGGCTGATTGGCGTGTCTAAAGTGTCCGTAGTGTATGAATGGGTGTGTGAATGTGTGTATGTGAGTGTGCCCTCCTGATGGATTAGCACCCTGTCCAGGGTGTACCCCACCTTGTGCCCCATGCTCCCTGGGATAGGCTCCAGGTTTCCCCGTGACCCTGAAAAGGATAAGTGGACAAGGACCTTATATATATATATATATATATATATATATATATATATATATATATATATATATATATATATATATATATATATATATATATATGGTCACTTAATTAAACAGAAGAGGAATTAAAAATTTGTCCAATACTTATTAACATGAAACTGTTCTATGTAGGCGACAAACTCATTTGCCTGAATAGCAGTGATGGAAAAAGACAAATTTCACAGATTTTTTATGGCATTTAATTTGCCGCTCAAATTTAATTTATACTTGTATTAAAATATGGCATGTGGTTACTACAGGAAAAATTGTGAATACAGTTTTTTTTTTCACATAACAGGATTTGAATGAACATTGTATTGTATGTCCTTCAGCAAGGCATGATACTTGTGTAACCCATGCTTATTCATTCATTAATGTGAAATCAGATATCAGGTCAGTCAGTGTGCTGTGTGAAGATCAGAAGCACTCTGTAGTAAATTTGTTTTGTAGTCACAAATGGCTGTGCTGTGAAAAGGCAGTGGAGTGGGTCCCATTATTGGTAACGAAAGTGAAGTGTTGTTATTCCTGATGTAAGTGGTGCACTTGCTGGCTGAGGATGCCGTAATGTGAGGCGATTTGTCAATAACCAGCCTTGCTCTCTCGGGGCTGGAAAAGTGCAGATGCTGGGGAATTGGTGAAGTGACAGGCTGACAGTGATGTCTGCATTGCCATGGAGTCAGCATGAAGATCCTTTAGTCATCAATCACAAGCTTGGTCACATACTGCTTTAGTCCTGATTAGGCTGTGTGAATGTGATGAGGCTATATATTATCAGTGCCAGGACCATCGCATGTGGTGTGTGGGGCCTGAGCTGAGAGATTGTGGCTTGAGTGTGGTGAGCAGTGTAAACAGTGGGCACATGGAAAATTAAAATACACACACAGTAAGCAGGGGTGCCCAATGCAGGCTTAAAAGGTAAATGGAATTTGGAAATCTGCTATTGGTACAGTGGCGCTTGAAAGTTTGTGAACCCTTTAGAATTTTTTGTATATCTGTGTAAATATGACCTAAAACATCATCAGATTTTAACACAAGTTCTAAAAGTAGACAAAGAGATCCAATTAAACAAATGAGACAAAAATATTATACTTGGTCATTTATTTATTGAGGAAAATGATCCAATATTACATATCTGTGCACAGAGCCCTGACATCAATCCTACTGAACACATTTGGGATGACCCAGAATGCCCATTGCACCCTAGGACTCCTTGCCCAACATCAATGCCTGGAGCTGCCAATGCCTTGTGGCTGAATGGGCAAATCCCCATAGCCATCTTCCAAAATCTAGTGGAAAACCTTCCAGAAGAGTAGAGGTTATTAAAACAGCAAAAATGGGGACTAAATCCAGAATGGGATGTTCAGCATGTACAGTGATGTGTTATTTTCTGGTGTCCATAAATGTTTGGCTATATAGTGTATCAAGGTCTTTCCTATGGGTTAGATATCGCACCCATCATATTCATAGTGTGTCACCTTAGAGCTCCTGTAACACCAGGGTCCATGTATACTGCCCTATGTACATGATTGGCTACCATGCTGGCAGTCTCAGCAGCACATTTCACATGTAGAATCTTTGGGGCTAAATGTCAATCATGAGACGAGATATTTAACTCCAGCTCAGACTTTATAGTTCATTGGTATGGAACACAACACACATGCTATGTGAGCCTTTTTGAAGAAAGATGGAGCAGCCACAATCATGAAGGCAGTTATGGAAGTGCAAGTGTTCCCGCATTGTCCGTATGCAGATTTGATGTGTCTGGCAGGGGTGCTGGCAGCAGCAACCCCAGTAATACAACTAGGAATGCTGCATCTCAGACCATTTAGGTATTGGCTAAATGTTCAGCCATACCACAGAAACGTATATCAGCAGTCTTGACAGAAACATGACTGGATCTACCCTTTGGTCCATTGCATGTTTTCTTCTTCAGGACATGTCCTTAGGAGTTTTCCCAGTAATTATGGAAGTAGTTATGACAGATACCTCCCAGCACCGTTTTCTAAGAGCTCTTAAAGGTGAATAATACAAGCAGACAGACAATACTATGGTGGTGCTTTCATCATCCTGCATGGGGGAACTCAATCACAAACAGCGTTGAGGTGGGAAAAGAAGCTCTGAAAATAGGCAGATGCATACATTCTATCTTGGACAACTGCCTACCTACCAGTTATTGATGTTATTGACAAGCTATCCTAGTATTGCAATTAGTGACAGAATAAGGCACCGATGTGCTTCTTACCTGGAGGGATGGACATATTGTATTAGATAACAGGGATGAGATCCACATCTACTCCATTCAGACTCTCAGCTGACGTCCCACAAGGCTCAGTGGCAGGTCCTCTTCTATTCTTCTATATTCACTCTCTCAGTGAGGTAAAATGCTCACATGGTTTTTCATACCACTGCTATGCTGATGACACTCAACTCAAACTCCCCTTTCCTCCCTCAGATACTCAAGTTTCTGCACAGTTCTCAGCATTTCTGGCAGACATCTTGTCAAGATTGGCAACTCATCACTTGTAATTACTGAACTTGTAATCTACCTGAACACCATTCAGATCACACTATCTGACAATGCTGGTTTCTCCTGTACTTAAGAAGGATCTGGCCATTTCCCTCCACAGAGGCCACTCTGGTGCTTGTTTAGTCCCTTGTCAATCTTCCCTAGTTCTGACATCTCAGCCCATTCCTGACGTCTCTCCAGTGGTTTCCTGGAGCTGTCCACATCAGGTTTTACACCCTGCGTTTGCCTACAAAGACAGACCGGTTCCTACACACCTGAAGCTACATATCAAACCCTGCTCTCCACCTTGTTCTCTTCCTTTGCTCTCTATCCTCTAGCATGGCTCAAATTCGACCCACCTTGCACTCAGGAAGTGGAATGGACATCCCCCCATTGTTTTCAAACAATGACTGGAGACCTACCTCTTCACTAAGTACTTAAATGTCTACTATTAAAAAAAAAAAAAGCTTGACATGTACAGTTTTGCTGCTGTACCAGCTTTTAGCAGTATTCTTAGACATTCTTATACGTATACCTCTGTAAAGCAGGTCTGTCAGTTGCTCTAGTTGTGTCTGCCAAATGATGTCAATGTAAATCTAAACCATCCCGGGATACAAATTGGATTTAGCAAGTGGGGAAGCTTTATTTTTATTTTCATGCATTCCTACTGTCTAGGAAGTGTTCAGTATAATGCATATATTTTTATATGACGGTCTTAACATTTCCATCATGGAAATGGATTGAAACTTCTTTGAAATATGTTTTTGTGTTAAGGGCTTATATTTTGCACACCACAATCAGTTGTGTGGGTGGCAGGGTTGTCATGAGAATGAGATCAAAATATCTTTTGATTCATTTCTGTCAATGATCCATGACAGCTTTAATAAGCTAAATGAACACTACTACAGTCAGCTAATCATACATTTCTGTAGTCATCCCTGTCATTTAACACTTTTTAAATCTAATGGCAAGTTTGCATTGTCTATCTCTCTAGCTAGATTACTAGCAATGCTACAAATGTGCCTTGAGTGCAACAGCCTGTTTGCCAGACAGTAAAGATCGTACCAGCACAAATGTAATTAAAAAAAAATCTATTTATATGAAATGCTCACTGAAATAAAGTACATTTCAGTAGCTAGCAAACTCAGGGTTGATCTGGTTATGCTAAGTAGGCCTACTAGCGATCTGTGCAACAGTATGTTTTGTAATTTCTTGGGATAGCGGGGGGTGGGGTGGGGTGGGGGGCGGGCGACGGGACTATAAATAATCTAGGTTAATTTGAGGTTGAGGCATAATTAACTCATTTATGTAACAAGTTAGAATATTACGAAACAGCAGGAAGGATTGAAACCTACATCAAACAATAGGAAAATTGGCAGAAAAAGAAGACTCGCAGCTATAAACATGCAACACCGAAAAAGCCAGGGAGTGATCACGGAAATTTAGAAAGGAGACGGGAGAGTATTAGTGCAGCTTGTAGCTGTCTGTCAGCATGATTTATCACATGGAATAATTAAATGGATTTCACAATGATTGTATTAGAAACTATTTACATTTCAAAGCATAGTAGAAAATTTCTACTTCACTTGCCAATAACATAAACCGAAGGTGCTGGAGCTCCATTCTGCTGTGCTCTCACAATTTAACCATTCACTTTAAACAGTTGTGAATACAATCAAAAATGCTAACACTTATAAGAACATAAATACTGCCATGCAAATGCAGTTTATTGGTTGTTTTGGCTTCCCTCATACATGACACCTGATTCTGATAGTCTTGAGGCAAAACCTATTTTTGTTCCAATGACCAATTTTACCAATGACAGACAAACAAGCAGAGTTACGGTACAGTAGAGTTAGGCTACAGCTGCACCCTGAAAGGTCAGAGCTCTGTGAATTTCAGAGCTGACATGCTCATACATCATCCACATTGGAGGTTTATTAGACACTGACAGCAGACACAAAAGTGGTAATAGTTGCACAGTATTTTAGCACCATCGGGATTTAGCTCTGAGTCCTGTTCCCTGACAATTTCCAAAGACTCTCATTTCTTTACAAAAACTTGTAGCACAAGATGCATCACTGGTTCATCGCAGAACTTTTTTTTTTTTTTTTTTCCCTTTAATTAAAGAAGTAGTTCTTAATCTAAAGATGAGTCTAAAGATGACTACACTGGGCTATCATGTCTGGTTTAAATAAATCTCCTCCCGTTCTTATCAAAACCATCTGATTGCAGTTTAAGTGTAGCAAACCACAAGGGGGCTTTCAAAACTGCTTTAAACTTCCATAACCCAATCATTATGCCAAACTTTAAATGTACTTCATGGTGATTAGTTAGGGTAATGGCCTTTTTTCCCCCCATTTTTGAAACAAAACTTTAAAAACTTTAAATACAAATTTTACAAGTCAATTTACTTGGCGTCCCTTATAAAATAAAGAAATAAAAACATTGCAAGATATCATTTTACTGCTATCTTTGATCCTAATAAAAGACCATTAAAAATTACAATGCATGAGTGATGCTCAGAATTATAATGGAAACCAAAACATTGGATTTTTTTATGTTTGTGTTTTGTGAATATCTGGCCCTCTGTTAGCCCTTTTCCACCGGAGCTGGAGCCAGAGCTGGAGCCCAATCTCGATCCTGGGCCGATGCCCAATTCCTGGAGCTGAAGCGGCCCTGAAACCTTACTGGTCTCGAACAAGGGCACCTGTGACGTCAGTAGGTGGAGCTTTCACTACAGACCGCAGTTTGAAAGACGGCATTTTTAAAAGCTTTTTACATTTTTTTTGGACTTGCGGTAAACATTAGAAACCAAGATTAAACATGTCGGTTCAACAGTGTTCGGCAACAAGATACCAACGCTCTCCTTGCCATCTGGTCGATGAGAGAAATTCGAGACAAATTGGAAAGTAGCATCAGAAAAAAAATATGCCCATATATGAGGAGATAGCAGGGGAAATGGCCACGTTAGGATTTAGCCGTTCCATCGATCAAGTGGTCAACAAATTAAAAAGGCATACCGGGACCAAAAAAGAGAGATGAACAGAAGCGGCAGTGGACAGAGCAAAATGATTCATTTTGACGTCATGGACTCCGTTCAGGGACGTCGGCCTCATCACATACACAGCAGAAGAGAAGCTAACGGCATTGCTTCGCACAACAAACATTATCCAAAAATATGCTTATGTGTGTTATTGTGGCACTAATTCCCTTTACATTGTGTTTGAATTCTTTACTGTTCTCTTGCACAGAAAAAAGGAAAACGTGACAGTAACCAGGACCTGTTGGAATATTTTCACCCTGGACAGGGTGCCAATCCATCACAGGACACAATCACATACACATTCACATACCCATTCATACACTACGGACACTTTGGACATCAAGCAGCCTACCATGCATGTGGTAGGACGTTTGGACTGGGGGAGGAAACCGGAGTACCCGGAGGAAACCCCCACAGCACGGGGAGAACATGCAAGCTCCGCACACACAGGGCAGAGACAGGAATCAAACCCCCAACCCTGGAGGTTTTTTATTGTACGTATTGACATTTAATTTAATAAATCTGACTTTTAACACATTCTGTCTCGTTGTTTCTTCACATTATATCCAAAACTAGCTACTACAAATGAACTTATTAAGAACATTTATTTGGTGAATAAATCTATCACCTCCAAAACGACTGTTACGGATACCGATTAGTATTGTAAGAACATCGTCCATCCTGTCTGCTGAAATAGTGCAATAATTCTGGATAAACTGCGTCGGATTAAATCCAGGTGCGATGATATCCCACCAGCCGTGTGCTCGAGGATATGCCCACACAACAGCCAAGCGTCTCGCCATAATCCGCAGAGCTAGCTGTAAAAAATGAACAATTGAAAAATAAATTCATTTCAACGTGATTATTATTATTATTATTATTATTATTATTATTATTAGTAGTAGTAGTAGTAGTAGTAGTAGTAGTATTACAGTGTACAACAATAGCTAACTTAGCTGAACTGAGCTAACTCATGTAAGCTCCTGGTAACGTTAGAGGCCAAATATATCAAATATTAACGTATACTTACTCTTCTCCGTGCCCGTTGTCGTGCCTTGTGAGAAGCTGCACTAACTCCTTGCAGACCCAGACGAACCAAACGGCTGAAAGTGAGGTACGTTTGTAAAACTAAAAACAGAGATTTGAGATTCGCATATGGTGCCGTGCTTGTGTCTCTTGTGTATCTTCCACATTGTTTATGACATAGTGCATTCAGCTTGCTTGTCAATTTAAACGCGAGCCGGTTCTGAGCGAGTACCACCCTGGCCGAGCACCGGCTCCGGCTCCGCCACCAGGCCCGGTGGAAAAGCGGCGTGTTCTCTTTTTGTTTCCAGATTGGTGAGTCATTGAAAGCTTTTATTCTTTTTCAGATTAAACTAAATGCATCACGTCTTCTTCTTCCCCATTAGAGAAATGATTTACTGACTCACAGGCTGGCTGTGATGTCCACATTGCTGTTTTCCCCCCTGGTGTAGTATTCCTTTTTGCCAAACTCTTGGAATTGCTCATGTTTTTGTTATTGATGAAGTTTCAGTGTTACTGTATCCATGGATTGTGATGAGGGACAATTATGTTGCTCTGTTGTCAATTTTACCCTTCCAGGGACAGTTCAGCAACCCCTATTAGTTTGGATACACCAAGGTGACTTGGACTAGCATCAAAGGAGCTCCTTTAAATTATGCATGGATACCGATCTTTGAGTAAAATGAGGTAGTGGGCGAGCAGAACACCAAGCTCAATAACAGCCATTAGTGAGAGTCTGGGAAGCTTTCAAAGAAGAAATCTGAAACCTGCCAAGTGCCAAGAGTTGTGTCGAGACAGAAGAAAGAGCCTGGATAATGGAGATGTGGGACATGTGGGAGATGTGGGATGATCAGAAATCGGATTACTTAATTCATCACATCATATGAGAATTGATGAGAGTCGGAAGAGGGTACTTAAGGTAACACGGTGTTGTTTACTAGCGTTGAAGGTGCTGTGATGAATCTTTACTTCTAGAGAAGTAGAGACTAAGGAAATACTGTAGCGAGGGTTGTAGTCTTCTTCTCCTGAAGGCACAGCAACTATTCAAACAGTATACCTGCAAAGAACTACTGAATATAATTGTTAAATAATCTGTAATAACCATTTCATGTAGTAATTAACCATGGCCTTATTATATATTAAATGTATACATATAGGGTAAAATATTGCTAGAGCTGAGAGACGTCTCGACTTGTTATAAAACAGACACAGAGTGCTCCACGGTTGCACGGTCACTCTGTTTTTCCTCAAAATTCACCTATTTATTCAGAGCAATCAGAGCCTTTTTGTCTTTTGCATCATCTTTGAATCTGGAACAGCACAGCCAGTTCAGTCCATCATTCATCTCTCACAATTTAAACGCTCTCCACGCATCTGCACTGCCTCTCCCTCTCTCACTTATCATAATTTATGTCTGATATTTTGGAAAAGGCCATTTACTAAACACTCTGTAACCTTTTCCTACCTCCACTTTTGTGATTGTTCCAGGAATGACAAACGGACCAGACGGAGATGAATGGAATAGAAATATAGCATTGATTCCCACAATCCAGTTTGAATTAGTGAAATAAATGGGGGAGGAGTTAGTGACTTAGTGCTTAGCGCTCGCAATGTGAACAGCCAAATATGCTTTCGTTAGCTGTTAGACTGGAAAAGATGAGTTTTGGGGAAAACATCGAGGAGTGAGAAAGTAAATGAGGAAGAATTGGTACTGTAAAGCTGAGACATGTCTTCATTAACACTTCAATTTCTCAGTCCTAAGTTTAGTCTCAAATGTCTGGAGCAATAATGGCTTTTTAAATATTCTATATTGTAAGAGTGCTTTTACTTTTTCATCTTTTTAATCATGTTAGTCACTATGTATAGTAAACTAAGTAAATAATGTATGTACGTTTATTGCATTATATTCAGAGCTGTCACTTTGTTTTCTGTGGCTGAATCGTCATACACTATGCTGGGTGTAATGATCAGATGTGAGTTATTAAGAAAATAAGTAAGTATGTAAATATCAGGCTAGATTTATTCTCACACTGATTATGAGTAACACTTGCTTGCTTGCACAAAACCACTTGGTAGCATTTATAATGAAGCAATTCTAACAGTGTGAATTCTGCCCATCCAAATAGTTGACAGAAACAGAGGTATTGTAGGGTCTTAATCTACCTTCCATGTGCATGCAAAAAACGGGAGCAGATTTTAGATGATAGTATGATGCGTGCACAAATCTGCGTCTGATTCAAGAAACTGTCATACAGCAGCAAAACAAGTACTGATTTGAGCATAAACGATGAATCCGCTTGGGAGCAATCTTCTCACTAGGCCAAAATTGTGATGGCTAGATGACTGGGTCAGAGCATCTCCAAAATGGCAGGTCGAGTTGGGTGTTCCCGGTATGCAGTGGTTAGTACCTACCAAACGTGGTCCAAGGAAGGACAACCAGTGAACCAGCGACAGGGGTATGGGCGCCCAAAGCCTCATTGAGGCCGGTGTGATCCGACCCCACGGAAAAGCAACAGTAGCACTAACTGCTGAAAGATTTTCCCTCATATACATCTAATTCACATGAAACATGCCACACAATTTATGCAGGTGTTGCAATAGTGAACCAATAAAAGGAAAGCACCGAGTATCCTACAGTACAGTGGTCCAAGATCAGAGGAAAGAAATAAACAAAGGGAATCAATGCATTTCAGAGAAACTGATTTAGAGGGGCCTTTGTCCAGCTGTAAATAAGGCTGATATTTGAACAGCTTTTCAAACAAGTACTTATGTGAATTCTATTTTAGCTAGCTTTTTATGAATTTTATTAACAAAATAGATCAGATTTAACTGGCCAGACTTAATTAAAGCATCTAAATATAGATGGGGCAATTCCCCACCATAAACACATATCTAAATCCTTACTTCATATAAACAACATACTCAAAAGACACTGAAAAACAGACGACCAGAGTTACATAAAATTGCATCTGGAGTAGTTTAGTGTTTTAGTGGCATCCAAGCGTCTTTGAACAGCCCAAGATGCCTATTACATAAACGAAGGACTAATGAGCTGATAAAAATCCACATCTGAACATTCTAATACATACTTACAAATGACTTGTTGACAATAAACAGCATTACTTACATTTTGATATGAAGTGCAACTATTTTTTTAATGTTATTATTTATAGGTTACTAGTCTACATAACATATTTGCTATCATTATTGATGCTGTTGATGTTGATTTTTAATTATTTAACTGCAAATAATATGTTTTTCAGGTTGTTAATATGTTCAACGCTCAAATTCGATGCCAAATTTGAACCCGGATGTGAGTATGGTTGGTTGGAGGATGGTTACTCCTTTTTTACTGACAGATCGCAGATTATTTTCTAATGATGGTCAAACATCAGCTAATGTAAACGCCATAATTTATGTGCACTGTTGATTGCTTAACTAAAATCCATAGCATATCATAATTACTTGACTGTCTTTGATTATGCACTTTGTTCTAATAGTTTAAAAAATAGCCCTATCCATCATCTTCATAGTAATAAAATTTCTCATAAATTTCCAAATTTCCTGTTTCTTCCTATGCTGTGTATGTCTTTGGCTCTGTTGTTTCAACATGGCAGGCATCACTTCTTCCAACACAAGAACCTGCCTTGACTGTACTACAGATTCACTAAGCTGTGAAAGAACACTGCTGTTTTGCACACCATATCCTGTACAGTATGTCAAGAAGCCATGATAAATTGAAATTAACTACCAAACAGGTCACATGCCTTGGGAATTCAAATCCTTTTTACAGCCCTGTAAAGCTCAGTGACCTCTTCTTGAACCTCAACACTTATAGTCCATCACTGTGGAAAATGGCACAACACAAACAGATTCATTCATCTGAATCAAGATTCATGATTCATGTGCTGTGAAAAATGGCTCCAGAATCGTAATATATATAGAGTATATATAGCACTAGGGAATTGAACAACCCTCTATAATACCATTTTGACTGATTTAGATATGCTGATGTTAGATATGATCTTCCCCATGTTTATCCAGACTACTGTATATGACTGCTCTGCATTAATGTACCATTCTACAAGCACTGATTACTAGAATGCATATTTAAAATATGGGCTCTCACAAAATCTTAGGATTATTCAAGGCAATCTTTGCCACTCTGTAGAACGTGAGAAGTATAGACAGCACTAGTTTAATTGTTCCTCATAAGCTTGGAGACATTGATGCATTCATCTGAGCAGCAAGTTCAGTTCAGTCTATAATGATCTGTCACCAGGTGACCTTTCAAGCACAATCTTAGGATTTAAAACAATGGCGAATAAATGAACATTTGTAATTAGTTGTGGATTATGGGTCTGGTGTTGTAATAATCATAAAATCCTGCTGGATTTCCATTTCACCTCTATGGATTTAAATTAAGTGTGCAGAATGCAGTTATCTAATCAGCCAATCATGTGGCAGCAGTACAATGGGGGGTGGGGGGGTGGAATGCAGATACAACTCAAGAGCTTCTGGTAACAGGATAGGAACCTGATGTGATCTTCTGCTGTAGACCATCCACCTCAAGGATAGATGTTTTCTGCGTGCTGAGATGCTTTTCTGCTCACCACGGTTGTAAAAAGTGATAATTTCAGTTACGATATCCTTCCTGTCAGCTCGAACCAATCTGGTAATTTTCCACTTTCCTTCCATATCAATAAGGCATTTCCACCCACAGAATTGTTTATGTATCCATCCATCCATCCATCTTCTATGCCGCTTATCCTTTTCAGGGTCACGGGGAACCTGGAGCCTATCCCAGGGAGCATCGGGCACAAGGCGGGGTACACCCTGGGCAGGGTGCCAATCTGTCGAATTGATATTCGATAATGCAGAAGTCAGTCCTAATCCATACTCAAAGGAACAATTCTTTTCTGAACTCTTCCGACATTACTCCAAAATCTGGGGGGTTTTTTCATACTCCCAGGAGCAGTGGCATTATATATCTGTTACTGTTTGGCATTTCTTAATATACAAAAGAAATTGGGAGTTCATTTTAATGAAGTATTATGTAAATGGATGTTCGGTGTCCTGTGTAACACCATTCTACTAAACCAACCATCTCAATTTCTAACTCGGATTAAAATAAGAATAACATTTATTTAGACCAGCTGAGATATGTCCTGTGCCTTTGCCTTGACAGGAGAAACAGTGCAACCTCTGCTAGGTGTCTATTAATGCATGACCACAAAGCAGATTAATAAATATATAATCCTCCCTCTAAAAGGATTCAAAAATGAGAAGCATGGAGGCAGGTGTGTGCTGCAGGACTCAGGGACCAGGTTGTTAACAGATGAAATGCTTATAAAAGTGATTTCCTCTCCAGAGAAAGTCTTTTATGGGAAGTCATGGATGTGCTGAGCAGAAAGAGGGGCTCGGGCAAATACAGAAATTATGATTTTGTCTGAAAAACAGAATAAATCCAATTTCTCCTCAGATCAGTGGGGGATTCTGCTTTGTGCGTTTCAGACTGAAATCTGTTATTCGTGATGGGGAAGCTGATACAGGGGTAAAAGAGAATAATGCTTAAAGCAGCTGCCACAATTTTATCTGATCCTCATCTATGATGGAGAATGCACTTGTTTTGCTGGGATATGAAATGATGAAACATTTATTGCCTAATGTTATTTTCTAATATTGTCCATCAACATAGAAATCCTCCCACTGTCTCAAAATCAGTCTTGTTCCACCATTGCTCTGTACAGTTTCAGGCTTCCCATGATTACAACCTCAATTCATGATGTTCTTAATTATTATCTGATAATCTCACATGGATACTTTTACCTAAAACGGCTGCTGTAATCATAAAGGCTGTCCTGAGCCAGTTCCAGAATGCTTACTCACAATATACTCATACCGAGCATCCTTTCAACACTATGCACTGTTTACAGCTCTATACTGTAACGATTTATAATCCCACTATCTGATGTCTCCCTGAAGAGTTTGGACCCCCCCCGCCGCCCCACACACACTTTTTTAAAAACTTCTCTTAGAGTTTCTTCCTTGCTCTTGTCGCCTCTGGCTTACTCATTAAGGATCCAAATCTATGCCCGAGTTTCTGTAAAGATGCTTTGTGATGCAATGTCTGTTGTTAAAAGTGTTATACAAATCAATTGGAAACGAGCGTGGTAAACTGGAGCAGGCGTATTTGAAACACGGTAAGCTTGAAACTATGTTGGACAGTGAGTCCACAGGAGGAATATGTTGAAAAATCATGTTTTTTTCTGCTATGCACTTAGCTTTCCGAAATTGTTTGACGCTTTCCAAATGGAATAGAATATAATTATACCACAGCTTTGTTGAAATTTCAAATCTAATTGGTCAGAAGGTGATTCACTTTCTATAACAGCTCAGCTCTAACCGTAGTTCCTGGCTGTGATTAAAATGTTAGGTTTATATAAAGGCACTCATTCTATATTGTAATATGTTTTGGTTTTGAGGAATGATGGCTAAGTGGTTAGCATGTGGTTAGCATGCTTTGCACCTCCAGGGTTGGGAGTTCGATTCCCGCCTCCGCCCTGTGTGTAGAGTTTGCATGTTCTCCCTATGCTTCGGGGGGTTTTGGCTTCCTCCAGAGACATGTGTAATGCGTTGCAGGCTGGTTGGCATTTCCAAATTGTCCGTAGTGTGTGAACGTGTGTGCGATTATATCCTGTGATGGGTTGGCACCGTGTCCAGGTTGTCCCCCGCCTTGTGCCCCAAGTCCATTGGGAGACTCCAGGCTTCCCGCACCCATGTGTAGGATAAGCTGTACAGAAAATGGATGGATGAAATAAACAATAGATATGGTGAAGTTTTCTGGTAGGAGACACTTATTTAACGTGTATATAAGGGTGATAAGGGAACTAACTTGTCTCAGGGACATTCCATAAATGTCCTTGTTGATTATTTTTCTATAACAGCATGCCCTGTCGTGAATTATTTCTTACCTAATACATCATCTTGAACTGACGCACACGTTTGCAGTCATACGGATTTGCACAAACCTGCTCGTAAAGAAAGTTACGAACAAGCAATAGGGAAGAATAAGAAAAAGGATTTAGTGGCTGTTGTATTCTTGCACAGAATCCTATGATATTGTTATTGCTGTGGTGATCTTTCTTTTCTTGATGCTGCAAGAAATGAAAACTGAAAGAGTACACTTCGTTCTGCTTCCTTGATGGAGCTGATCAAAGAGGCTACGTTTGGACTCTGTCCTCTCGTTGGCTTCATGTATTAGCCTCAAAGAAGAAGAGACACAAAATCCTATACTTATTCTCCTCACACATACACAAACCCACAGCCATAGAAAATGGACAGACCTTTTCCATTACATCAGTCACGGGCTGTTAACAAAATGGAGTCCGATCTATCGCAAGTCTTTTTCTGCAGGTTATTTGGGAAAAGATGTTTGCAATTTCCACTTATTTAAGTGGAATAAAATTAGACATATTAAAATTTCAGGTATTACCTAGATCGTTAAGGATCATTAAGCTACCTTAGACATGTCATGAGCATTCCGCTTAATTAAGCATAAACTGTGATCAATGCGTCTTTTCTAAAAGGGCATGTCGCACAATCCTTATTCGATAACTGAGGACTAAAGTAAACACCACTGTGTTTAAGTAAAACCTTCGCTTGGTATATAAAGTGAAACATTTCCTTGACCTATACAATACTGTGCAAAAGTTTTAGGCACCCAATTTTATTTTATTTTTTGCATAAATTTTGTTTCTGCATTATCTAGTCAATAAAATAAAAATAAAAAAACATTATAGAGTTCCAAAGACACCACTTATCAGGCAAAAAAAAACAACAACAAAAAAAAACCCATAATGAAGGCTCATGGGTTTTGCATAAAAATAATTAGAAAAAAAGCAAGTGTAACAGTCGAGTCTCCAGAAGAACTGTGGCAGATGCTCAATCAAAACAGACCAGCTAATTTCCATATAAAACTGCACAAATTGTACCTGGGATTACTAGTTAAGAAAGAAAAAAAAAGCAAAGGGTTGTCACACCAAATACTGACTTTGTTTAGTTGAATACAGTTTACTTCATTATTTTTTAAGTCATCTTTACTTTACAGCATTTCTTTGCATGTGCCTAAGACTCTTGCACAGTACTATATATCATACCTGTATACAAGATCAAATCGTTTTAGAGCTTTATGCATCTGTGTATTGATGTGTGACCTTCAAGCCCTGTCTATTGACTTCTGGCAGCCACTGGAGAAGGAGGTCAATAAATCAATGGAATTGCTTGTTTGGATCAATTTCACACCACATGTGACACACGAGCAGCGATCTTGAAAGCACTAGCAGCCATTAAAGAGAAAAGGGAACTAGTATAGAATCAATAAGCATCCAGGCCTGCCTTTTCAGAGAGGCTTGTTTGGACACGACCAATTTAGTTTTGCTGCTGGACAACGTGATGATAATCTTCCTTGAGAGCTTGGAAAGTAGGTAAACATAAGAAAACGCGAACATACTCCAGCGAAATGGATTTTGGATTGCACACTGTAAATCTGTACAGCTGTGTGGAGAAAATGTGATGTAAATAAGTGAGGGTACGTTGTTGCATAAGAAACAAAACGTTGAACATATTTGTACAAATGAAAACAGATTCTCTACATTGCTCAATTCTTCTATTCATAAGCGTTTAGATCCGAACTAGGAGCCTCGTTTAATATTTAGTCCTCATACAGAAATGACAAAATTACCTTCCCATGATGCATGCCAAATGACTTAAATGTGCGTGGACATAATTTGCAAACAAACCTCACAGGTTGTCATCTTCCTGTTTCGATTCATCGGTTTAAATGATCAATTTATGATTGAGATTATCAATCAGTACGTTTACATGGACAACAATAATCCGATATTAACCCGATTAAGACGATACTCTGATTAAGAAACTATCATGTAAACAGCAATTTTTTATTACCTTAATCTGATTAAAGTCATACTCGAAGTAAACACAAATCGAATTAAGACGTGTGGAGTACTCCTGTTTTAGTCGTATTACAGACATGTAAACACCTTAATCACACTATTAACATCGTGAGAGAGTTTTCACCGCATTTTGCCACAGGACACGTACACACACGCTCAACCGTTTTACGGCAAACAAGAGAGCACGGCTGCGTCCCAAACCGCATACTTACCTACTGTGCAGTAGGCGAAATACATGTATTTCTGCTACGATATAGTAGGTAACTAAGCGTTTGGGACGCAGCCAACGGCTTTAAGGAGACATCTATTTGCACTTACAGCATGACAAATAATTAACTGCACTTGAAGCTTTCATAAAATGAAAAATAAAAACACCCAAAACTGTATACGGTTCCATAACGCAGACGAACTCTATGTTGATACGTGAAATTCTGGAGGGACGTCGGACGCATGGCGCGGTGACGTAATGATGTGTGCCGTTAATCTAATTATGTTCTATAACATGTAAAACGGGAACATGAAAGGAGTATTCCTAAAGCGACTCATGTAAACACCTTAATCACAATATTGTCGTATTCAGAATAAGGTCAATAATTAGATTTACTGCTGTCCGTGTAAATGGAGTCAGTGTGGAAATTATATTGTTTCACATACAGTGCCTTTCTTGTACAGTGCCTATACTGGTAGGCACATTTTCATCCAAGCAATGTGTTGATGTGTTGTTTTTTTTAATTATACCCAGTTATATTTGATGGATATTTTTTTCATCTTACCTCATAGCATTATTCATAGATGCAGATTCAGACTTGCTTATCAGGTAAAGGATGAAAATAAATTGAACAGCCATGTTGTTTAGAGAATTGGTGAAAGACATGCCTAGGCTTCCTAAATTTTGACGCTTACCAAAGCGGATGGTGTGTCTTGTCAAAGCTGCTAAATGTGTAAGCTTATTATTCAGGATTGGGTTTTTTGTTTGTTTGTTTGTTTGTTTGTTTGTTTGTTTGTTTGTTTGTTTGTTTGTTTGTTTTAATGAACGCTGTAGTGGCATAAAATGAAGAGAAAAAAATGTAGAGAAGTATCGTTGAACAAGGACAGTGGTCATGTGTGATCATGACATGCCCTTTCCTTGTTGTCGATTGAGACTCAGACCCTCAATACCAGTCTCAGTGTGCAGAGGTTTTAATATCATAAAGCGGAATTATACCTTGTTCCTACAGAAAGACAGGCGAAATGCACAAAAGTTCACTTAATGCACAAAACCAAGTTTTTGTTGGCATTCAAGCATCAAATAATGTTGCTGGGTTTGGTACGAGAAGAGTTTTGGGGTTTTGTATGCATCATTAGCAGACACAGATGCATTATATAATAATGTGCTGATGACAAATGTATCTATTCCATAGCCATGGGCATGTGTACTATTTCAAGAAAGGGGTACAAGTCCAAGACCAGTTTCTTGAAGCTGTGGATCTTTTAGATTACTAAACAGTGTAGACTCTGTTTTTTTGTTTTGCTACAGGGGAAATTTAATTGCAAAGAAATGACAACCAAACTTGGTAATATAGCAACCATATCCATTAAGATTGACAAATGTGGTGTTTATGTAAAAAAAGGGGATGTTTGTTGTGTTGCTCCATTATATTCATTATTCCGTTACTATATAATCACTCTATTACCACTTTTCATCAAATTAATGTAGTTTAAGAAGTATTAATGGTACACATGGAGCTCTTACACCAATTCAAATACATTATTTATATCCATTAGAAGATTTGGGTCATGACCTCACTGGAAGTCATACAAGAATCTGAATAATAATTACAATAATACAACCCCAATTCCAAAAAAGTTGGGACTCTGTGTAAAATGTAAATAAAAACAGAATGCAGTGATTTGCAAATCTCATAAACCCATATGTTATTCACAATAGAACATAGAAAACATATCAAATGTTTAAACTGAGGAAATGTACCATTTTATGGAAAAAATAAGGTCATTTTGAATTTCATGGCCACAACACATCTCAGAAATGTTGGGACAGGGGCAACAAAAGGCTGGAAAAGTAAGTTTTACTGAAAAGAAACAGTTGGAGGTTAATTGGCAACAGGTCAGTAACATGGTTTGGTATAAAAAGAGTATATTAGAGAGGCGGAGTCTTTCAGAAGTAAAGATGAGTAGAGGTTCACCAATCTGTGAAAAACTGCATCTACAATTTGTGGAACAATTTCAGAATAATGTTCCTCAACATTAAATTGCGAAGACTATGAATATCTCATCATCTACAGTATATAATAATCCTGAAAAGATTCTGAGAATCTGGAGAAATCTCTGTGCGTAATGGACCAGGGTGAAAATCAATATTGAATGCCCGTGATCTTCGGGTCCTCAGGCGGCACTGCATTAAAAACAGGCGTGATTCTGTAATGGAAATCACTGCATGGGCTCAGAAACACCTCCAGAACTCATTATCTATGAACACAGTTCACTGTGCCATCCAAAGCTCTATCATGCAAAGAAGAAGCCATATGTGAACATGATCCAGAAATGCTGCCGTCTTCTCTGGGCCAAAGCTCATTTAAAATGGACTGAGGCAAAGTGGAAAACTGTTCTGTGGTCAGACCAATTGAAATTTGAAATTAGTTTCGGAAACCATAGACGCCTCTAAACTAAAGAGGACTAAAGAGGAGAGGAACCATCTGTCTTTTTATCAGCGCTCAGTTCAAAATCCTGCATCTCTGATCGTCTGGGGGTGCATTAGTGCCTATGGAATGGGCAGCTTGCACATCTGGAAAGGCATCAATGCTGAAAGATATATACAGGTTTTAGAGCAACATCTGCTTCCATCCAGATTCCATCCCATCTTTACTTCTGAGAGTCTCTGCCTCTCACTCTTTTTTATACCCAGTCATACTGACCTGTTGCCAATTAACCTAATTATTTGCAACATGTTCCTCCAGCTGTTTATTTTTAGTAACACTTACTTTTCCAGCCTTTTGTTGCCTCATCCCAACCTTTTTGAGACGTGTTGTGGCCATCAAATTCAAAATTATCTTATTTTTATTCTTAAAATGGTACATGTTTTCTATGTTCTATTGTGAATAACATATGGCTTTATGAGATTTGCAAATCAATGCATTCTGTTTTTATTTATATTTTACACAGCGTCCCACCTTTTTTGGAATTGGAGCTGCAAGACTTACTGTTTTAATCCCATTAAACAGGAAAAGTCACCCAAGTGTGGGATATTTACTTTAATGTTCAATAAATGACAGCTCACTCTGCACTACATGCACCTTAATAAGTAAAAGATTACTTACTAAACGTGCAAAAAGCTGTACCATTGAGGCTGCCACCCAAGTACTTTTTTTCTGAGCGTGTACGGCAGGCATTATGTTGCGATGTATAAAATTACAGCATCTGCCATCTGGGCCTGTAATGTGTACAACCCTGATAAAAGCCTAACAAACACAATATCTGGCTATTTAATAGGCCATCTGAATCATCATTTAGTTTACAGTTGATTTTATATGTCTATCTTTCCAACTATGAGTCATTATATAAAACCTGAAAATCTGTATTTAAACAAATTAGATACGAGCAAATTAAATGGATTTAAAACACTCAATTTAATGGGATATCACTAGCTAGCTGACGTACCCATCATTACCATAGTGCTAGAAGAGAATCTGTCTGCTTTAGTAATGATGTGCAGTATTTCTGTAAATCATGGTGTTGTTTAAAGAGGTGCATAGCTGCCAAGATACAGCATAGTGCTTATCAAGAGCATTTAAATTTTCTCTGTGTATCAATCACCATGCATCGTGGTGTAATTGAAAAGTATATAGTCCCTACTCTTTGGAGGATGATTGAAAAGCCTTTTTTCTGACAAAATGTCCTTCTAAAAAATGAACTGCTATTAAAATAGGGCAATTTCCGCCACTCTTGATCAGTTCATAGGTAATATGCAGGAACTCCATCAGAGCTGTAGCAGGGAAAATGTCAAGAGTCACTAAAACTCTTCTCCAGGCCTGTAAGGTCAATCTTTCTAAAATTGCTTGTTAAGAAATAGGGCCTGCTGTAACAGAAAGTGAATAATCACTCATTTTGGCTGACTGGTATAGTCTGAGAGACGCTCAAGGAGTTCTGTTGAATCATACTAGGCTAGTATTTCAAGACAGAACATGTTAACATCCCTATATCAAAAGACCAAACACTTACCATACAAGCCTTTTTTGTTATTTGGGATTTTATTTTTAATGATCCTTTATTTAACCTGGAAGATCCCATTGAGATATCACAATCTTTTCTTCCAGGGAGACCTGGTCAAGACGGCAGCACATAAAGTTTCCCACAGAGATAATCACAGAAAACAATACCCATAGAAAACGATTAACAAGAGTAAAATCAAGAAAAGCACTTACAACACTCCTTTAACAAAAGCCGTTTAAAAATACTCAGAGCTGGCAATAGCTCTAGTTTAAATAAATTTCGCAGATCGTTCCAGGCCCATGGAGCATAAAAAGAAAAAGCACGTTTGCCAAATTCTGAGTATACTTTTGGGACTTTTAACTGAATGTGTGATTGAGATCTAGCACAATAACTATTTGTATAAAAAGTTAAGAGATTAGAAATATAAGAGAGAGATTTACCTAGAAGTGCCTTAGCAATGAACATATACATATGCAATTTCCACCTAGGATGCAAAGATGTCCATGCCAATGAATCATATAGTATACAGTGATGAGTGAATC